>NW_009219869.1:135703-143038 GCF_000690835.1 Fulmarus glacialis
GGAAAGTCCCCTGATTTTATACAGTGTGTTAAAATAGTTCTTTTGTTTGCATCATGTTGAATAAGATACCATCTGTGCTGAGTTTTACATCTTATGACAGGAATAATGACCATAATTGGTCTGTTATCAGCTCCTGCTATTCATAAAAGAGATGTGAAGATGGGTACCATGGCAAAGCAGGCCTGGATGGGTGCCCAGTTGTGGCTCTCACCTGCCATAGGAGTCTGCATAGATTGGAGACAAGAAGCAATGCTCTCTCAGAATTAGCTCAAAATCAAAAGAATTAGGATGGCTTTGAGAATAGTAACACATTTGGGGCTTGGTACCCATGGTAAGAAGGCATAAGCAGTCACAGATTATGTACATACAAGTAAATTAAATGTGCCCAGGATTGGCTTTAAGGCCAAATGGCACAGTTTAACTGTCCATACTGTTAAAATTTCTGACCCTCCAAATCAGGGTGGCTGCATCCAAATTGCCACTGGGAATGACCCCTGGCCAGTGTCAACTTCTGAACGGGGCCCAGGACTTGTTTGCAAGACGGGCCGTCAGCCTTGGGCCAAAACTGTCCCTGGAAACATTACAACAGTTTAATAATGTTGATGACTGAGACACAGTGTCCAGGACTGTTCCTGGCACTGCTTCTTTACCACTGTAGATGTAGTCTCTGTGTTCAGGTATATCTCCGCTTGTGCGTCCCTCGTGTGTGCCATTTGAACCCCATCAATTTAAAATTTGATGTCAAGGTAGAAATATTGACAACACCAAGTGGTCAAGGATAATGAAAACAGGTACAATAAAGAGTGTTTAACTGAGGCAAAACCCACAGTGTGAGTTACACCTCATGTACATCCTAAATCTCTCTCTCTCTGTCTTTCTAATTTGGGGGTTTCCATTATTATTGGCTGAACTGCTAAGACTGTTCTTGAGCATATATGAAGGTGCTTTCACAAATGCCAGAAAAAAAAAAGTGAAAATCGTACTCTCAGTGTATACCTTCACACCAAAAAATTTGTCACTACAAACATCTCACCCCGATCCTGGTTTTGAGTTCCCTTAGTACTTGGAAACCAAGTCCCCTGAGCTGTAGCTTAGCCCATCTGTCAGTATGTAGAAATTATGATGAGAGAGCAGTATTAATCTCCAGTGTTCCTTTTGCTGTTGTTAATTTGTTTGGGTTTTCTGCTAGTTTAAGTAGTTTAATTTCAGCAAATACCTGGCACGTGGCTGCAAAGGGCAGGGTGACGTTAATCAGAACCTGCTAGGGCCCTGGGTAGAAAGCTATGTTCACACGGCTGAGAGCCTGGGGCTTGCAGGTGGATGGTCCCGGTGGCTGAGCCACCTCTGCTGTGGTCGGTGGGTGAGAAGGTGAGATGCAGTAGGCTTTGCTGGCTAGGAACAAGTGAAGGTTTCTGAAGACCGTTAATGAAATAACTAGATGATTTGGTGGTTGTTTTCAACCATGTAATACATAGGAAAACCTGGAGTGACGGAATCTGCATCTTACTGCTCTGTGTAGCAGAGAGACAAAAAGGGCTGTGACGGTAAACTTGAGTGGCTGTAGGGAAGAAATAGGCAAAAGTGTGGGAGGGGGATCAGGTGATCTGACAGCAAGACATTACTGCCTTATGTCAAGCAATAGGCATATAAGTTTTTATTGGTATTGATCAGCTTTGCTTAAAATGAGATCTTCCTTGAAAAATCACCCCATGTTAGTTAGTGCTTCAAAGCCATAGGAAAGCATTAGCAGAGAGTTGTATCAGTGAACACATTCCTAAATAACCTTTGTGCTGGCAGGTGTGTGACGCTGGAACTTCGAATATTGCAGAGAAATGGAGGACTGCCCCACCACAGCGTCCTGTCTTTTCTAAGCATATGAGCAATCTGGACGGCAAAAGAGGAGTGTGTTGTTTGAGAGGCAAACATATGTCCCCTGCCAATGCAGACAGGAATCTTTCTGTTGTAGGTAATTCCAAGTAATTCCCAGGCTACAGCAGTATGTGGTCCATCTCAGATCTGAATCCTTATACTTCTACTGGTACTCTTTCCAGATGGGAGACCGAGGCACAGAAAGCCCACGATTTGCCTAAGAAGTGTGGACCATCTGTACCTAAGCAGGAAATGAGCTGGGTCTCCAGAGCTCCAGAACAAGGCTGTCATCATAGGGTTATCTATTTTCCCTGTGCCATGATGCTTCTTGTGAAATAAAATGCCTTCCTCTGCTCCCCTGGGAATCTAATTCTGCGTACTGAATAAATAAAACAGTGAAAGCAGGAACAGGAATAATTTTCTTTCCCTTTTAAAAGTCTGCAGGCTAATTTATTCTGTGTTTGTATTTCACTTTTCCCTATCTACCTTCCACATTTTCTGTATTTTCTTCCATGTTTAAAACATGCTGTCTCTTTCACATGCCATTCTTTCTTAACAACATAATACTTGACATAATCTGCCCTCTGGATCCTTTCTGTGGTGTAATTATGTTATCTTTGTTGTTATTGATTTCTGTTGCTAGGGGATGAGGTCGTGCCACTTCTGGCCCGTTCTTCTTTGCAATTCAGCTGTATTCTTTTACCTCCTAAAGATTTTCCTCCTGAGAACACTGAGTGCCAAGTTTTGAAGTCATACAAAAATGCCAGCAATCCCAGAGGATGATTTTGTCTGAGGAAAGATTGCAAGATTTAATTATAAAGCAGGAGAACAGATAGCAATTGGGAGAGATTCTGATCTTAGCTGTTCTTCTCTGAGAGCAGAATTTGGCCAATGAACTTCGATTTTTTCTTCAGCCCTGCTATGTTATTGTTCAACAGTTTGAATGCTTCCAAGTCAAAATACTATAAGATTTCTTTATCAGTTGCACGCTTCCAATTGAATACCTTTTTTTTTTTGAAAGGGTCATGTCCTTTTGAAATACGTAAACTATTTTTTGCTCTTCACTGAGTTTCTGTTTTTTTATTGAATCTACATTCCATTTTCTCTGCAGAACAAAAATTTGGTTCCGCAAAATGAAGGGGCTGATGCAGAACTTTTAAGATTTGAATAACAGTTGAAACCAAAGGGAAGGATGAAATAGCTGGGGGAGGCTTTTTAAAACAAAATTGCTTCTTTCAATATAAACTGGGATTTGTTTTTGTCTTTTTTTCTTTTTGTTTTTGGTTGGTTTTTTAGGGGAACCTGACACTCTTATGTGCTGTGCTCCTGGGTGAGATTTTCATATGCTCTTGGGGTAAAATCTATAGCTTCAGACTTTCTGATTAAACTCTCATGATCTTTTTGCAGCATTTTACTAAGTACTTTGACTCCTGCCTGCCTCTCTGAGAGCCCACGTTATCACTCAAGGATTATGGAAGTTGGCAGCTCAGCTACTGTGGCCCACAAATGGTCGCTTGCTTATCTATGAGGTGTTCAGATGGGAGCAGACAGGCTATGCCAGACCCTTGTCCCTGGTCTACTTCAGCCTGCTCTGGGCTTTGCAGCTGGCTGAGCTGCTGAGCCCCAGCTGATATGCACTGTGGTTAAAAAGGGCTGCCGTAACATAACGGCAGACTCCACAGAGCACTACAGTGGTTCATCTGGCAGCTTCAGAAAAGAGCGAGATATAACAACAGACTATTTTAAAGGGTTTCTAACATACTGTTTTATTGTATCTTGACTATCGTTTGCTTTCCTTGCATGAGGCTGTCAGACGCCACCCAATATCTGGTAATTTAACACTTGAAATTGTATAATTAATTACAACTAATTTGATAAGTGGCAGAAGGTGGAAGATCCTCTTTCAAATCTTTTTTTCTGTTTGCACTTGAAATTTCATTGTTATAAAGGTGTCTCTAGGAGAGTTTCTCAGAATTATGTTCACTTGTACACAATAAATGTCCAACTTGTAGTGAATCTGATATGAGAAGCTGCATTTATATTTTGGTCTATATCCATGTTCCCTGGCTTGAGCAGGGAGACATCTATTTCTTCCCCTTGCCTAAGACCACTTTTCTTGTAAGAAATACTTTTGTGCTTTCTGTATTAATATGCCTTTCAGCCTGCTCTTCTCACTTTGGTAATGAATATGTAGGTGAAAACAGCAAATATATCTGCCATCAAATTTCATACAGGCAAGGGGGCGTAGTCTCAGAAAGTGGCTTTTGAACTTTTAAACCCAAAGTGTTTGCACCAGATGCTTTTTCTTATTCTAACCTAGCATGAAATCTGTCCTAAGCTGAATGTACTTGTGCTAAGGCGAAATGTACTACTTAGAGCTCGCATGGCTCTCAAATGAATCATGAGCATTATGCCATACAGTGCAGAGTCCTGCTTTGTGCGTACATGCACACATATACACACACTGCTCTCCTGTAAAGAGACACTAAATTCTACATCAAGTCACAGTATGGCTCAGGTTTGAAAGCTGGATAACCATGACATGGCTGGGTACATAAAGGATAAGTGTATGAACACTATCATCTCATTGCTGGCAACCCATGAACAGCAAGAAGGCAAATGGGCATACTTCTTTTGCCTCTGTGAATTTTGCTGTTCCCAAAATTTTTCTGTCTGTCTGCCTTATGCGGTGCAGACTTCATGTCCGATCAGCCAGCCAACAAGGGAGGTCATATGTTCTAGATGGATGTCCTTTTCCGGGTACACATACATGCTACATGTGGTAGAAGCAAACTGTCACTGAGAAGACGATTCATGAAGCCATCTCCTAAGAGTATGGCACGAAAGAATTGGTGGGCAATTTTTATGTGAACAAAAAGACGATGTTTTTTAAATGCTCATGAGGGGAGCAGGGGAATGCAGAAATGTCTGCAGAGGGCTCTGCCTTTTTCAAACACAAACAGTTGCATAATAAATAGCATTTTTTTAAAACCTCATAAGGCTAAAGTTTCACTTTCTTTTAGAAGCTCCCTGTGATAATGCCAGCCATCCTTTATGAGCCCTGTAGGAACAACATCTTTAGTTACAGCTATCAGAGACAGGCTGTTCTCTGCCTCCTCCTTCTTCTGCTGGCAGAGTTCCCAGGTTGGACCCATTTGGCTGCCAACTTGCTCACCTGCGTCAGCCGATGGCGCGCAAAGGCATTCCAGCGCACTTGGCGCCGATCTTCCTCGAGCTGAGAACAGCTCCGTGACAGACACACTCAGCACGCAAAGTCTCTCGGCACCTGGGGGTGCGGCTGTGATTCCCCTTCACGCTAAGTTCCTTAGACAGCCTGCAATGAGGATGCGCTCCAGCTGCCTGATAGGAGCCAGCCAAACCCTTGAGTACCTACCTCAGCACTTTCTGTTCCTTATGAGTTTAACCCTAAGCAACTGAATGGTTTTTTTTCTACATTTAACAAGTGATGTGCATGGGAGAAAATGGGGTGAAGCAGAATTGTTTGCATATTTGTACGAAGCAAGGATAGCTGATTTAATCTGCTTAAGTTGCTTTCTTGTTTAGAAAGATCTTGTTTGTTTCAGATCAACCTGACAGCATAAATATAAATCTGCTCACTGATGTTATAATCTGAGCCCTTAATCAAGCCTTTTGAAACAGAACTTACACCCTGAGCACCCTTGGTTATATATCCGTTACCTCTCACAGCTTAATTTACACTCATAGTTTATACAGCAATAAGGAAGTTTTAAAATATGAAATCTACATCCTCGGGTAATCCACTAAAAACACTTATTTACAGTGAAAGCAACACAGAAGGGGGTTACTAATAGCTTTCCTTTCCCAACTACTGCTGCGGGCAGCAAAACAATGGAATTAAATTCAGCTTTATGTGCAGTCTAATCAGTTGATTCCAGGATTACTGACTGTCTCTGGCTCCTATGGCTATGAATGCATAAAACTGGTCAGTTCTGCAGTGTTGCATTTGTACTCCTGCCATTGAATTAGCTCAAGGCATGCTTGATGAGGTGGGAAGAAAAGGACTGGAAGGGAAGGAATTAGGAGTCAAGGGAAGGATGTTGGACAATTAGGGTTGATTGGGATTGGTACAATTCCATTGGAGTCAATAAGACTGTCCGGGTGATGACTCAATACAAAATTTGGCCATAACATTTGGATCCAAGAAAAATGCTCTCCTCAGTCCTGTGGAGACTGAGCAGGGAAAACTTATTTTTTTAGCATTATCATTCTCTTTTTGATGGCTTCTTTGGGGGAACTTTTGGCATGATATTATGTGTTAGTAGAACCAATCTGCTTTGTAAAGGTTCCATACCTGTAGGTAACAGCAGTCATTTGTTTTATTGTAATTGCATAGCTTGCATAGTGTGCAATAGTTTCAATGAAGGCTTTGCAAACCCAGTCTTGGACTTCACTGAATCAGGCAAGGAATTCACTGAATTAGGTGGTATAGGCATTTGGATTACATCCTTGGGCAATTGCTTTGCAGAATGTATCTACAGACTGATTTGGAACCCTGTGGTGTGCTCAGCAGTGTAGAGGAGATGTATGCATACAGCCTTTTGCTTCACAGTGATTTTGAAGAGAGGGTAATCCATCAAAACTGTAAATGGTTTTATTTATCTTTCTCAGTCACCTGGCTGCAACTGCCCAGCCCCAGTCTTGTTCCCATTTCGGTGGGGTTTTATCAGTTCTGTTGTAGAATCCTGATTCCATCCTGACTAAAGTGCTCCTGCCTGAGCTGGCAATGGGCAATGCTAAGGGGTACAGTTTTCTTTTTTTCTCTGTGCTCTTTTGAGCACTTGGGATTACACGGAAGGCATTGACCTAATCATCAAAGACCCAGTCTTTGAGCCCTTCCTTAATTTCTGCTCAGTACTTACTCAGGCAAGGATCCAGTTGACTTCCTTGAGTTCAGCCTCTGCAAAAAAACAAATTAAGGACTTGGCCTCAGGTCTGATGTCATACTCCATTTCCTTTCACTTTAACTCTTCATTTTACCAGGTAGTGAAACTGCACTAGAGGAGGTGGAGAGGGCTTGTGTTTTGATCATGGTTTCTTCACGTTTCCAAGCGTTCCTTTTTTTTCCCCACAACACAAAGTAGATGTGGGGTCTTGAGAGAGCTCTGAGGAAATGTCGGCAGTGTCACTGGCATGTAAGAACTGAGTGGGGAAAATGGTACGAGCTTCTCTAAATACACAGAATATAAGCAGTTATTTGAACAACTGATTTCTCATAAAGACCCTGCAGCCCTCTTTAGAGCTCTTTATCTTATCTGCTGCAGGTCAAGATGGCATTTCCTGGCTCAAAGAGGACCCCAAAATGCCACAGGATAAGTGCTGTTTCCTGCCCTGGCACACCCAACGGCTGCCTGCCATGCCCCCAGGGGCAAGCAGACTTTGTCCCTCTGTTCTTTGGAGATATAGATATATAGATATATAGATATA
>NW_009219870.1:0-467 GCF_000690835.1 Fulmarus glacialis
CAGTACCACTGCGTCACCGTCACTGCGTCACTGTCATCCTCACTGTGTGATTATCACCGTCACTGTGTCACTGTCACTGTGTCATTATCACCGCCACTGCGTCACCGTCACCCTCGCCGTGGCACCGTCACCGTCACCGTTATCACCATGCAAAACTCATCCCGCTGGGGGACAGTACCACTGCGTCACCGTCACTGCGTCGCTGTCATCCTCACTGTGTCATTATCACCGTCACTGTGTCACTGTCACCGTCACTGTGTCATCGTCACCCTCACTGTGTCACCATCATCGTCACCGTTATCACCACGCAGTACTCATCCCACTGGGGGACAATACCACTGCGTCACCGTCACTACGTCGCTGTCATCCTCACTGTGTCATTATCACCGTCACTGCGTCAGCGTCACCATCACTGTGTCACCGTCACCGTCACCACCACGCGGTACTCGCGCCGCTGGGGGCCAGTA
>NW_009219871.1:0-29522 GCF_000690835.1 Fulmarus glacialis
TTGCTTGAGTGTTGACTTTTTTGGTTATGCCCTTATGCTTTAAATTTTAAGGTCAGCCCAACTTATGGAAATCAATTTTCCTTTTCAAGTTCAGAATCCCCGAACATCAGTAACTTAATAACTAAATAAACATAAAAGGTTAAAAAAAAAAAAAAAATTCAAGAAACTTTGGGAGTTTCAGCATATCATTACAATTTCTAAGATTAACAGCTAAAATGCATTCAAGTTCTTCATTCATTCAAGTCATCAAAAAGTCATAATAAAGAAGAAAATACAAGATAGAAGTAGTGTTGCAGATATGTAAAAATATTTTAGTAATTTTACCAGGAACTCTATTTCTAACCTTTCCTTGGATTTTTCTCTCTAAAATGTGCATCAAACAATAAAAATCTTTAAATTCAGCAATATGTTGGCTTGACCTTTAAACATATATATTTTTCAAGATCAGCAAGGAAAAAATATTAGGATTTTTATTCTAAGCTAGTTCATATATATGCCTTAATTATGTGCTTACTTAATATCTAAAAAATATTTTTGGAGTTCTCAGCTTATCTTTAGAAAAAAGATTCATAGTAAACATCCCTTTGTTCCTTATGCAGTATATGGAGAGAATTAGAAATATAAGAACAATTTACACCTGGTTGCAATGGTTAGATGGAACTATTTGCCTGAGGCTGAAATACGAAAGAGGTAGAATGCAGTTGATAAGAGGTAGCCAGTAAGAAATACTTAAGAGGGTGAATCTCAGAGGTTCAGTTCAAAGCTGCAGGGACAAAGTTCAGCTCAGCTGAAGACCCTGATATAGCTATGTATATGGCTACTAAAAAATTCTGGATTTCCTCTATGCCTTTGAAACACAATCTTGGAAGATAACATGCTCTGGAACGGCAGCAGACCCTTTTCCTAAAACACACAGGGGGGTTCTGGTTCCAGGTCTCATGGTTTTTCATGTAAATTTTATCTTATAACCACTTCATGAAAAGTACACAAACTGACATGACAAGGAAAGAAACTCTCAAGTGTCGTACAGAGTCCCTCTCCTCTGGCATAAGGAATCTCAAAGACTTTCCTGCATGTAGAACAGCTTCTACAGCACACGCAGAGGGATTGGCAGTGGAGCCACGCTGAGAAGGCTTCCCAGCAGTGGTATGAGAGTTTCGTGTCCACCATGTGAGACTTGACCTAGCTACCTAATTACATGTAAAAATCTGTCTTTCTTTAAATCTTAGTGTGGGTTTACTGGCTGTATTGCATCTTGGAAACAAATAACGGCATGTTAGATCACTGTGAATTGATAATACTCTTGCATAGCTATCAAGTCTAATTGTGGATCATATTTATGAAAATTGTCAGGATAAAGGAAAGCTAAACAGGATTTTTTTCCCCCCCTTTTTTTATTTCAGCAGAAGGAAGGCAGGCTGTTCAATTCACCTCTACATCCCCTTTGTGTTTCAAAGAATATTACAAGCTTTAACGTTCGTGGGTTTTGTGAATGATCATCAACCATTACATCTTCAGCACCTCATATGACACTTTGTTGTACACTGCTTCTTTCAGCCACATTGCAAATAATCGATTTTTTTTCCCCTGTAGCTTTTACACAAGTATCAATATGGAGCTATATAAAAAACAGGTTGAAATTACATGCAATGGCAAATCACCAGGGCAACAGGGAACTATTCACAACCTTACAGTGCTGCTTTTCCATTTTAGAAGCTCTAAAAAGATACTGTTGTTGCAGAAATAACTATAAAGCTGGGAGCGAAAAAGAAAATAATATTTTCAAAAGCCAGTTAGAAGGTGTGAATCAAAGTATTGTTAAGACACTTTAGTTATGTGTGTTTACCCAAAACTTACTGTGTCCTTTTTGCAGGACTCTTAAAAGAGTGAATGCCTTCAAATGAAATTTATGAAAACTTTACAAAGCATGAGGACCATTATTAGTAACTTGCCACATTGCTGTTCTGCCAGTACTGAAAGACTGTTTCCGTTAAAACATTCCAACCTTGCTAAATCTCAAAATACAAAGTTTAAAACATGCATACTTTCTAAATGTTTTATCTCAGATACTTTGAATGCTCTGATCTCACTGATGTTACATTTGTTACATTTGATTTTTAAACTAGGTCATTTATTTGTGCATTTGAAATAAAATTTCCATGTGATCGTATTTCCATGCGAGCCTGTGAACATGTTAGATAATTTCTTCCATGTCAAAAGTCTTCACTAACCTTACTTACAAGTCATGAGCTTTGGATTTACACAGTAGACACATGAATGAATTGAACAGTGAAAGAATGGGTAGAATGCCTGGAGTAAAGGCTAGAATACATATCCCCTGGACAGGCATGAGATCATAACTCTGTATCATTTTTTTGCATTAGGCAGACTAATTACTACTATCTTTAGTGAGAATCCTGCAGGCAGGTAAGAAAAACAAAAGTCCTTATATACTAATTTGAATAAAGTTGCATTCAACAAGCTGTAGGAGAGAAAGGGTATGGAAAGAAATGTTAGAGTCTGATATGAATTTTCTTAATGTATTAGTGATTCTTGTGGCTTTAGGTGGGCAACAGAGAGGTTAAGATTTTATTTTCTTTAAGGAAAATGAGAAAATTATTAACAAAAAAGTGTATTTACATCTGTGTGCAATATATACAAGAATATATTTTAATAAGATTGCAAAAAATAGAAATAAAAGAATTAATAGTAATTCAATCAATGCATTTATGATCAATATTTTTTTATCCTAGAACTGAGTTTAGGATATTAGGTTAGATCTGCCCTCAATTGGTGTCTCTTTTATAAATATCTGTGGGAAATTCTGCAGTGATAAGAAATATCTGTAAGCACTTAGGTAGGCAGGTTTTTCAACAGCTAAATCACTAGGGTTCCCTTTCCCATACAAAGCTGAAAGGTATTATGTGCCCTGATCCACCAGTGGGTTGTAAAGTAAACCAAGTTTATCGTCATCAGTACTAGGGTTCGTTGTCCATCTTTTTACCTCCAACTCTTTAATAGAGTAGCTTCAGAACTTCCCCTGACTGTTACCCTAGGAAGTATCTTAAAAAGAAAGATGGAGGCATCATCTCTGATCATCTTAACTCCCCATGGTATTTTTAATTTAATTTTTATTTTGCATAGCATGGAAGGAATAAAATGTACCTCCCACTTCTTTCAGTATGGCTCCACATCCAGCTATAAAGTGGTGAGCTTGTTTGGCCCAAGACATACGTCTCCCCTGATTTTATTGGATTCTGACTTGGAGGTTGTTCTCGGTGATTTCCATGATACCAGCTTTGGTGTATTTCCACAGCTACACATCTTCAGATACATTTGCAGCATTACTGCTATGTTGCCTATACTTAGTTAATAAAAAGCAGTCTTTGATAAGACTGTGACATCAAACATGTGAAATACACTGGAGCTTTTATAAATGAGAGGAATAGTTAGTGACAGTGCTTGAGAATAACAAAGGAAAAAAACCCTATATGAATACAACTAATAGAAGTGACAAAACACCCACATGGAACACTCTCAGGGGCTTTGTCAGTCTAAAATTCTAGGCAAATATACGCTGCAGGAGCCATCACCCTCTTAAAAATTTCCAACAGTAAGAAACTCACTTTTCTGAAAGATTTGGGACGAACCATGCTTGTCTAATACAAGGCCTTCAGGGAGTCACTTTGGCAGGGGTTCAAGGGCATCACTCTCTGAAGAGCTCCACAGACATTAGAATAAAAAATTATCCACATACACCATTCTAAAAAAAGACCTGTAGGACATCAATCTAGTTAAGTCCAAGGATGTGTCTCTGCAGAATTCTCTAAGGTGTCAGAAGAAAGACTATCTCTGCACATCATTGCAGATTTTTCATAGTTACTGCAGGGATATTACTAGGAGAACTGCTGCAGGGGACAAAAAGCCTTTGGGTCACATATCTAGTATTATTCACCTGATTATATCAGTGTGACACATTGTTGTACAGACCATCGTGGTGTAGGTTGTCTGTGGAAAAAATGAAGTGCTATGAAAATGAACATTTGAACATGTGGAATGATTTTCAAATATAGTCTAATATGGATCTGAGGGAGCAGTTTATATAATGAGTCTCAGAAATCATGATTCCCATTGCTCTTTATCCACAGGAACTGTAGGGCACACACTAGGCCATCTTGTAGCCAACAAACACACATTCAAACACAATATAAAGAATACATTAATTAATCAAAAGATAGATTGTGGCTGATCACACTGGGAGTACGGATGTTCTGAGCACTCACAGGGAAAACACTGCCCCTCAACCTTCAGCTGCTCAGGTGCGGAAATTAATATTCATTGTTAATTTTCAGATTGAAAATTGTTTTCTAACTGCTTCATGCAGCACTGTATATCTGCTTTTTCTTTAGTTAAAATCACAAGTAGCAAGGACAATAGTTCTGCATCAGGATGAGTTTGTTCAGTCTTCTAAATACTTGCTTCTAAATGTTCATGCCTAAAGAAAATAAGGATAATGGGGTACAAAATCTGTCTGTAACAACTATTGGCTGGAAGACGCTGCCTGAGGCTGTGAAATTTACATGTCAGTAGGTATAAATTCACACCTCAGGCTGCGATAAAAGCTCGTCTACACATCCACAAAGGAGCACAGGGGCACAAAGGAAGGTGGGAACCCGAATGAAGGGACACCTTGTCCTGACCCTTCCCAGGGCTGTTCCAGGAAACTCCCAGCCTCTGGGCCAGATGTGAAACCCATCAGGAAGAGTCAAGGGGAGCAGCTCTCCAGAGCACCTTTGGGACTGAGGGGGGTCACTGCCTAGAGGTACGGGACACATTATGGGATGCAGGGGAAGGGCGTTTTGGGATTGGACAAGACTCACTGTGGGATGCTTAGGGGAGGAAGAAAAGGTGGGGAAAGGGAGGGAAGTAGGTGATTTGGGGAGGACCAAAAAAAGGAAAATAGAGTGATAAGGTGATAAAAAAGGCTGATTGCATGTAAACAGACGGCTGGTCAGTATGCTTCTCTGACAATGCTCTGCATTGGATCGGTGCAGTCTGTCCTACCTTATGAAGTGTTATTTCTAACTCCTTTCCTGGTGGATGGACTCTCAGTTCAGTTGGGGGAAGAGGGAGGGACAGAGTCTGAGTGCCAGCCACTGGAGTCAGACCCCAGGTGAGAGGGCTCTGGAGCCATGGTGATGCAGTAGGTACAGTCTGTTACAGTATCTATTATTCTATACTGCTCGTTTCTTTAATTCTAAAGAATGAAGACTTGTTGCTTAGGAGTTAGGTAACTAGCAGGTATTGTGTTTGCCGGTGTGTAGCATTGTTAGACCCTAGTAATGATTAACCTTGAACTTAAGAACCGTCCAGACATGGCTCGGAGACAAACCTCGACCTTATGAGGAAAGAAAGGAACAGGTTCATGAAGAGTTCACTACCCTATCGACCACCAGAGACCACTCGAGACCCTCAAGAAGACCTTAAAGACTTTAGTGTGCATGTGTCTAGGATGATGTAATATTATAATTAGTTCTTGGAAATTTGATGAATATGTAAAAGAGAAACTTAAAATATGTATGAGAAGCATGGATATAAACAGAAAGATGATTAGACCAGGTGTGCTTGATTTGTGACAAGTCCACCGAGCACCCAGGCCTGAACAAAACAATATCTCTCCTGAGCGTGTGGAATTGGTTACTTGCATGCCGGGCAAGAATCCGCTTTTCGGACAACAATGGTACCAGGAACAGGAGAGACTGAAGTGTGACCTCAGGCCATAGGAGCCTGTGTGTCCATGCTGCCAGGAACTAGACCAAGTGCAGGTGTATAAATGAGTATGTGCTCACTAGCAAAGATCGAGCCAGACTAGTCAGAGAGTAGATGAAGGAAAACCTAAGGATCTGTTGCATTGGCTCATTCAAACAGACAGCCCTTCCTTTGTAAAGGTGTGATCACCATGTGAACCTAAGACATCAATTTTACTGCAGGAATTAACTAATTTGTAAGTATGATCATACATTTTGCTTCCACGAGTTCTGACTTACTTCATCAGCTTTGTACATTTCCATTTACTACATAATTGTTGCCAACAGTTGGACTGAAGTCAGAGCTTTAAGAAGTCTGCACTAACTTCAGTGAAAAGGTTTGTCTTAATTGGCAGTGATACTCTCACGCATTTACATTTATAAACCTATGAACACATTCCTTAGAATAACTCCTGTATGACACATTTGTTGAAAAAGCTGAGTTCGTAATAGAAACCTTCATGCAGCATAGCATTTTGATTCCTGGTTTCATCAACTCATACTTATCTATGGTTTACATATAAAAAGTTTTGTTAAAACTTTCCATAGAGACATAAAGGACCAAACAAATAGATTTTAAGCAGTGCTCAACATAACCTTGTTTAACTTAATTTCTTAAAATTCAGATATTTTTGTACAGGTAATAGAAGGTGGACAATGGTAAACCACTGAAAATCCTGGATTCCTTCCCCTACCCCTCCCCCCCACGAAGAAAGGTGTTTTTCAATTGCCATTAAGTTTTTTGTTTGTAAATTCTTTATGTTGATATAGATAGCAGGGTATACAGACTGTACATTACATAATGGATGTTCCCAATCTACCTATCTGAACTTTAATCAAGTCAAACATCTCTGCAGACCCATGAATCTCTGTGATATTATCTATTTCTGTATATTTGCTTTGTTTGCTTTCCATCACATGATGTTACTAAGGGAAAACATCTGGATCTATAACATCCAGAATTTCTCCTTAAAAAATAACTCTTTACAAAATTGGCTTTCTTATGTTTCCAATACTGCTGATACTTAAATAATGAATTATTTTTAATTTAGATCCTGTGAAACCAGAGAAGGAGCAAGCGAGTGCTTATATGGATCCAAATCATGAATGTTTCAGTATAAAGAAACTTCCTTAGCAAATTACAAGCTATAAAGAAAACTGCTATTTAATTGGTATCACACACAATTCTTCAGCAAAACAGTACCATACAGTGAAGGGTTGTCATTGGCTCCTACCTGAATGAAATTTCTTTCTTAAAAGAATTATTGCATCAGCATGAAATTAAATGAGAAAAGTGAAAAGTAATTATATATAATGATATGCCTTGTAATGAGTACTTTTTGACTACAACAATAATATTCTTACATATACATAGCAGGGCATATTGGCTGTATTTAATATAACAGCAAGCTACAGAGACAATTAAGAATGGACAACTGAATAGCAAAGGAAATGGAATAATGTTTTCAGATTAAGAAGCACAAAGTGCTTCTACCCAGACCATCTTAAAGGAGAATTCTGTGGACAATTATAAAATAAACAGGCTCAGGCCTGCTCTCCTACTGTGTTGATTATTGTACATCTGAGGGCTGATCAATACCTGAATAACACCCTTCAACAGAATCGCAAGAGTATTTTTGACTTCTTATTTCCATTCCTTGCTATGAAGTTGTATTAAGCCAAAGTGTCAGCATGGCACTGAGAATTGGTAAATGTCTTCATTCAGAGCTGAATGTAGTGAAGAGACTTCACTAGAGCAGGTGGAGGTCCCTGAATAGGGGATATCTAGAGTGCTAGGAATTGTAATATCAAAGTGAGGGGTAAGAGTATGGTGTGAATGCTGTTTTGTAACTGTAAGATCTGCAAGAGATTTAGAGTGCAAAGTGACGGGAAAAAGAAAGTTGTTTAGGAGCCAACAGGGAGCAACAGGTGCATTTATGCTTCTGAAAAGTTCACAAATTTTATCTTAGAGCACCACAATAAACACTTTTAATGTTCAGTTTGTCGCTTTCCTCTTTTGTTCTGCACAGTATTAAGCTCACAAGAAAGATTATATAAAGATTAGGAAATACAGGGTCTTTTTGCATTGCAGGTGGGTAAGCTACTCTGAATCTCAAAAACAGGAAAAAGGGAAACGGCATGTTTCAATGATGATAGTAGCTCAGCTGAAACCATAAAAAAAAATCAACCTGTGAAATATAGTGAAAGCTGCTAGTTCTCAGGCGGTTCCTTCTTCAAAGTGAAAAGAATTACCTCTGAAAATGGTATTTCAGTTCCCAGGTGATGTCAAAGAGTGAACACATTTAGTTCCTCTAGTGAGGTGGTACCCCATTCTTTTTCCATATTGGATCAGTATATATCATAGCTTTAAGGAAAAGTCTTCTTGGTTTTGTTAACATTTGGTTTTGTTGGCATTGGACAAATACAGTTAGTTTCTTCCTAAGTTCAAAGCTATGCTAAGCTGGAATGACAGAGGAGTGTCATCCTCAGAATATTGTTGCCAGCAAAAAGCAGAGCACAACCTACTTGTGAAACCCAGACTATTGTTTGCCTAATAAAATACATTAGCATTGTGTCCGATATAGAGCAACTATTATTACTAATTCAATTACAATAATACTAATACTCACAACCAAAATTATCTATTTAATAAAAAACAAATCTCATTAACAGCATCACAGTTGAAAATGATGGGACAAAAAAGGGCCTTTTAGTATCTACCCCTTTTTTTCTGGTGTTATGTTCACCCTTTCATTGTCACTCAATGGCACCAGACTTCCTTAAGAAGAAGGCAAGGCGGAATCCGTGAATCATCAGTATACTGAGTTCTTTGTATGAAGTAGTGTGATGCTAATGACAGATGCTTCTTCTTCCTTTTGATGTCCTTATACATTTTCTAACGTGCTTTGTGCCGTTCTTTTTTCCATTGGCCTGCAATTCTACTTTGCGTCTGACTTTATACGGTGTGCTTTACATATGTTGAATTCTCTTTCTTTGCTCTTTTTGTTACCCCTAAAATCATCTTTGCCTGTTTTGTCTCAGTGTGCCTTACTATCAGTCACTGATCCCTGCTGAGTTGCTGAGTTAGGCCTTCTGTATCATTCTGTGCCCTCTTTTTCAAGGCCTCTGCTGTCATCCCCAACCTGTACTGCTGTATGCTGCATCATTGTTCTGTGGTCAAAGATAGTAATTCTACATAGCACAATTGCTATGATTTTCATTACCAAATTGGTTTTCATTACCAAAATTTTTATTATCAAAAATATTAAAAGTAGGGACTACAACAAAAATATTTACAATAGAAATTATATCCAATTACACCATGCTAAATAAAGCTAGAGCAAACTAGATAGTAGTTCTACGTTGTCATTTCACAATTCCTGTATCAATTACAGCTAAAAAAAATCTATAAGCAGAACTAGTCTATACAAAGCAAGCCTTACAGCCCCAGTCCTGATGCCTTGAAGAGACAGTGCAAAGCTTGTGACGTGTTGCTAGCTGTGCCGACACTGTATTTACTAGGCTACAGGACTGCAAGGGCAAGCTTTGGTACAGGCAAACACTCTTGACAGATAGTAGACAACCATCTGAAATAGCTATCAGCTATCAGCAATCACACTCAGGTGAAATGATTATTACTTTGCAAGAGGATTATCTGAGTTGAGTCAGATCCAGGGACTATGCCTAAAATTGACAATAACATTGAAACGTTTGAAAAATTTGTCAGGAAGAATCTATCTGGGTTGATGAGGCCAAAAAAAAATGCATGAATCATCAAGTTTAGGGAAGATCCATAATTGCTTATGAAAAATACCTTTTGGGAGGCTAAAGCTTGTTTGTTTATTTTGAAACCATCAAATTATATCTTTATTATTCTAAAGAATTTTTGTACTTCAAACTTAGTTTGTGTCTTCTAAATTCCTTAATTGCGCCTATTTACAATTCTGTATTCCTTCTCTATTTTCTTCCCTTTCTAAAAAGAAAACCAGAATTACTAGGGTACTGGCCTGAGAATATGATAATTTGAAACTTTTTGCCTTTTTTTTCTTATCAGTTTGCTGGATTTTTTTTTTTCAGGAAAAATTCAGCTACATAGGGAAAACCAAAAAGCTCTTGTCAGCTGTAGGGTTTTACCAGGAAGTTTTCTCACCAAAGAATTTCATTTATATGTATTAATTTGATGGAAATGAACTCTTCTTCATTTCCTGTTCTTTTTCTTTACACAACATCAAAAGATAACCTAAAGCTAAGTCACCATTTTATGTGACCTTATTTCTCTAGATAATATTTCTTTTCTTCAACTATTATTTCAGCAGTTCTAACTTCTTCAGAAGAGTTTACATTCACAGTCTCTATGTAGTCTTTTTGCTCAGGTAATCCATGCTTAGCCACAGTATTTGTAAAGATTATATAATGTGTATGCATAACCATCATCACCTCAGTGAAAACTTAAACTCCTTTTCCTCCTTTGCCGCTTATAGTTAATGCTCTGTGTAGTTCTGCCAATAAGAAAGACTATTATAAGTTTCTTTCTCCTGTGGTGATGACTCAGTTCCCTTGGTTGACATGATGTAGGGGCAAAAATATGGATCCATTCTTTTCCTGATTGCTTGCTTCACAGTTATAGTAGGATCAGACATGAAAACATCTCTTCTTCTATAAGAAGATGTGTATTCATTGTTCCTTTATCTAGTTACATAGGAGTAAGGCTGAAGTCCTTATTCTGTCTACACAGAGAAAGCAAGAAGTTTGGTTTTCAAAAGGCTGAATAACTTAGGACCCTAAGATTCATTATTTCCCTCTGAGATTCAGGCTCCTAAGCACAAAAATCAGTTTTAAAATGTTATGCTAAATTATATTCTGGACCTCTGAGATAAGAAAGGTAAGATGCATGGAAAAAAGTATTTTGCAAATTCGGTTTTAACCACCTAAAGAAACCAAAACAAAACAGTAGGATGATTTTCTGCAACTCAGATGCATCAAATACCAATGCTTCCAGCACTGACTTGGATAATATTTATGTAATAAAACAGTGGAGGATTGCTTGGTAGTATTTCAAATTTCATGAAAACTAGGAGCTTACTAGTCATGCTTTGCATCATTATCATATATATTGCATTCTGTAATGACATGCTGACATAAAAAAATAGTTTGGAGGCTATAATTATGAGTATAATTATGAACAGTGATTGTCAAAAAAACAAAGAAACAAAAAAAGCCCCACACCTAGAATAAGGTGCATATGGGAAGATACTGTAACTAATGAAGGATATAACGTTAAAAATATCTATTTCATGAGATTTCTTTTGCTTTTATAAGGTAAGCTGATCCAGGAAGAGTGTGCCCTCTGAGAAAGAAAGTGGAACACTTTCTGGAAGTGCAACACTTGAATAATAAATACTTGGTTTACTCAAGGACCTAGAGTGACAAAAGATGTAAAGATACTCGATTCACCAGTGTAGCATTGCATCCTCAAAC
This sequence comes from Fulmarus glacialis, assembly GCF_000690835.1. NCBI lineage: Eukaryota > Metazoa > Chordata > Aves > Procellariiformes > Procellariidae > Fulmarus > Fulmarus glacialis. The sequence goes on from NW_009219871.1 coordinate 11,286, forward strand.
TAGGGTATATGTGCTGAAGTTTTGTATCAGCCTTTGACCCTAAATTTTGGAAAAACAGTAGGTATAGGACTGAGAATCCTGAAGTTGCAATTCTTTCTGAGGCTGTTCTATGTAGGCAGGCAATACCAGGCCTGATATTATCCCTGTGCTTTGCCTACAACCAAAGCCTCAGTGCAGTCTGGAATTTGCTCTGGATAATGATATAAGTCAAGTTTAAGCTGCGTTGTTTGCTATATTATCTATTCATATTTAACAATTATTTCACATAAACACCGAAGCTGAGATAAGGAAAAAGTATCCCATAAAAGACAAACTCCATGTATTCATTGGGAACATGGGCTAAGATATTTATTTTTCAAAAAAAGGGAATTTGAATATTGAAATACTTACAAACACACATTAAATATGAGGTTTTATATATTCTCTATTAAAAATATTATCTGGAACTGGTAGGCTTCTTTATCTTTAGGAACTATTTGCATTTGTCCATTGAAATAGACCCATTTTGAATACATTTAAAATAGATACACCATGTCCAAGGGGAAAAAACCAGCCAGAAGTCAGGATATATAGCTCTGCAGTGATTCACCATGGTTGTCTACAGTTTTATTTTAGATGGTGTGTCTTCATAAATTCAAAATGTCAACCTCTGAGTTCATCTTTCATTTCCCTGGAAACCGGAGCATTGTGGATGAATACTTGGCTCTGCCCCAGAGCTGAGTCATAAGCAGTTTCTGCATCTGGTATCAGAGTCCAAGATCTCTCCTGAAGCTAGCAGCACAAACATAATTCTGTTTATATCCTCCACAAGTTACTTTTGATAGGATTGTTCTCATGTAGCATAGACATGTAGCATATCATCAAGTGATATGTCTAAATTAGAGCCTACTTTTCCTCCTCTGACACTTGAAGTGAATGCAAAGAGAAAGAAAAGCCAGAAGAGGAGTGATACTTTTGAATAGTTGGGCAATCATGCCTATGTCCATGTTTAAAACAGTGGACTCCTGGTTTCACCTGTATACCACCTTCATACAGAGAGGAGACGTGGATTTGTACTTTTCCTTTGTGATTGCAGGGCACACACTTTGGGACTAGGAAGGGTGACAGAAGGACCTGAGTTTCTGGGTATGCTGTGGCATATACAAGCTGCTACTTCTAGATGCAGTGCATTGTTCTCCCTCAATGAAACAGAGAAACCTGTCTCCTAACTTAGGCATTTTAGTAGTGCCCAACTAGCTAGCTGAGTGGGTGACATAAATATCTTTGCGTTTTATTTTCCGCATCTGCAAAATGAAACTGATGTTTAAATGTAACTGATGTATAAATACATTTATAACTGATGTTATAAATGTATTTATAATACATTTATAGATGTATTTATAATACATTTATAGAACAAATAGAATTATAGAATTATAATACATTTATAGAACAAATATAAGTTTTTGTCCAAAAGAAACCGCTGCTGTTCATCCGCACATGAACTGTAGCTCAGTATAGATACCAAACACATATGTAATACTCTGAATTTACGATCTCGTCTGTAAACACTAAGTTGGCTGTTTACATGCAAAACCAGGATGAAAGCTAAGAGATGGTTAGAATTAATCATGAACATTATGTTAAACTCCCAGACAGCAGAACAATATATATACACTGAGGCTTTTTTTCATTTATCCTCAGCACTCAAAGTAACAATAAGGGATTTTTTTTGCACTGAGGAATTTTACATATGAACCAGTTTTAAAATATATTTATGCACAAAACTATTTCAATAGTATTAAAAATGTTTTGCTGTCATCATAGTTATTGTGAATAAGCAGCTCACTATTCATTACTGGTATAAGGCATTTTAAATTGCACGCTCAATTTCAACAGTATTTGAAAAAAGGAATGTCCTTGTGAATTAAGTTTGGATTCAGTGATATATCTTGCTTTCTTTTGTTCAGAACATTCATAGGAAAAAGAGCGGCCCAGCCATTTTTGTTTGTTTATTTATTGTCTACATAGGTTTAGAGCAAATTTATTATGGGATGTCTGAAGTTCCTTAGTGAATCTCAAGGTAATCTCATCTCTAATGTTTTTATACAGTAGCTATTTAATCTTCTTTATGGAGAGGACAGAATGACCTTATTCTTTACTTAAAACTTCTTATGGTTCAGAATTTCAATGAGGTGAAAAATGAATTTTACCTTGCTGAAAAACAAACATATGGAAATGTCTCTGAAGTAGGAAGAACGTTTTCCTCCTAAGATTTAACTGAAAAATAAAAAGTAATTTTGTTTTAATGATCAATCTCTTGCCATTCTAGAGTTATTTTTTGGCAATAATTGGCCTATAATGCAGAAAATTATCTTTATTTTTTCCAGTTGATTAATTTAGTGATCTTAAAAATAAAGGTATCTATAGTAAGGCTGCAATGTGGAAACATTTCCTAAAGTCTGTTTTCATCAAATAATTTATTTTATTCACTGAGTTTAACTGCTTAGCATTGTGTCTAGTTTTGCTTTTAGAATGACAGATACTGTCAACATTTGTATTAAATTCCTTTCTGTAAACAGACAAAAAAGGTCTATTTTGACAGGATCTCAAAAATACAGAATGATTTCAAGAAAAATCTTACAGACAGAAAAATATATTTAAGATGAATCACTGCTAGTATTTTTGACAGAAAAAAAAAAAAAAAACAAACCCCAAACAAAAAACCAACTTTGGTTACCTTCAGCAATAGCAGCATGAACGCCTATTATCTGCACAATGGTCCAGAGGATGCCAGAATTTTAAGCATCATGTTATTTACCTTAACTTACAGAATGTTTAGAGTAGAAGTACATGTGTAACTTTATATATAGCTGTCACTATCCAACTATCCAAAATTGTTTTAATCACCATTAGTCCGGTTGACTTCTTTGGAACTATGATAATTTAGTTATAACAACTGTGCCTCCCCATATTTGTGTATCTGTATGTGTGTGTGTGCACGTGTCTGTGTGTACACACATACCTATTTGTGTGGGTGGAGGATACACACACAAAAAGTGAATAGAAGTAACTGTCTTTTTTAATAAAAAGCAGGCATATCTGCACAGCTTTGCAAATACTGAATGTTGGAATAGTGCATGAGAAAGAATCAAGTACCCTTCACTCCTTCTGTTCAATCTTTAATTTCAAGAAGCTTTTCTTTTTTCCTTGCTGTGATATACAAAACTGAGGGGGATATGTCATTATTTGAGTAAACAGTATGTTACACAAATAAATGATAAACTTACCCTCCAATATTTCAAAGATCCCTAGAACAACCCTTATGCTTTAAAATATGATTTTATTTGATTTTACCAATTACCTTGTAAAATAGATACAAGAGGTTTTTTAGAGGTTTTATGAAATACTGTCCTTTAACTGCTTGATGGCACATTTCTGTTTTATGTGTCCTCCACCGTACTTCTACAAAGAACATATGGCAGGTCTGTTTAGTCTGTGTCCTGGTTTTGGCTGGGATAGGGTTAAATTTCTTGCTAGTGCTGTGTTTTGGATTTAGTATGAGGAGAATGTTGATAACACACTGATGTTTTCAGTTGTCGCTAATTACCCTGCCAGTCCAAGGACAGCTCCCATGCCTACTGACTGAGCTAGGTACAACAAGATGGGAGGGAACATAATCAGGACAGCCAGCTCAGCTGTCTAATGGGGTATTCCATACCATGTGACGTCATGCTCAGTATATGAATGGTAGGCGTGATCCAGGAAGTACCGATCGCTACCTGGTTATCGGTCAGCGCGGGTGGTGAGCAATTGCATTGTGCATCACTTATTTTGTATATTTTATCATTATCATTATTATTCTCCCTTTTCTGTTTTATTAAACTGTCTTTATCTCAACTCACGAGTTTTTCTCACTCTTACCCTTCCGATTCTCTTCCCGTCCCACTGGGCGGGGGGGAGTGAGTGAGCGGCTGCGTGGTATTTGGCTGCCTGCCAGGTTAAACCACGACAGTCTGCATTGGAAAAATATACACAGATAGGCTGAGATCACTGATATTTCCAAATCCTGAATTAAAGATGGCAATGTTAAAATCAGAACTAAAACACATAGAAACATGCCAGTTGGTGACATTCATCGTTCTTTCAAAAGCACAACACAGGACTTCAGATTAGAGAGGGCTAAGTTACTTCTGAAATCTACTTTATCTCAAAGTGTCTCAGAAATATTACAATGTTATCTTAATCAATATTAAGAGGTGATTATGATAGTATGGACAAAATTAACCACAACACTATTAATTCAACAACCCAACATATTCAGCAACTGAATGTGCTTATTCAACTTCACCTCATCATTCCCTGTTCTGGCATGTTTTGTGGGAAATGATGGTCAATGACATCTCCAATTCTTGAATTGGGAAAAATCACTCTTGGCCAAGACAATTATTCTTAAAACCTTTTTATGCAACTAAAGTTTTTTACCTAAAGGACAGAAAGAAAAGGGATTGTAAGAAACTTAGACATAATCGTTAGTAGATTTTGGAGGATTTTACTCCTAGTTGGCATAAAAGTAGATTTAAAGTTCTTTTATACAGTAAGTAAAACCACAAACCTTTGTAATGGTTTAACCCTACCCAGCAACTAAGCACCACACAGCCTCTTGTTCACTCCCCCTACCTCTAGTGGGATGGCAGAGAGAATAGGGAGGGTAAAAATGACAAAACTTGTAGGTTGAGATAAAGACAGTTTAATAATTGAAATAAAATCAAGTAAAATAGTAATAATAATAATAAAAGAATATACAAAGCAAGTGATGCACGATGCAATTGCTCACCACTCACCGAACAATGCCCGGCCAGTTCCTGAGCGGTGATTGCTGCTCCTCAGCCCCCTCCCCCTGTCTATATGCTGAGCATGACATCATATGGTATGGAATATCCCTTTGGCCAGTTTGGGTCAGCTGTCCTGGCTATGCTCCTTCCCAGCTTCTTGTGCACCTGGCAGAGCATGGGAAGCTGAAAAGTCCTTGACTAACGTAAACACTACTTAGCAACAAAGAAAAGGTCAGTGTGATTTCAATGTTATTCTCATACTAAATCCAAACCACAGCACTATACCAGCTACTAGGAAGAAAAGTAACTCTATCCCAGCTGAAACCAGGACAACCATGCAGGAAACTTATGAATGATGGAAGTTTCTCAGTTTGAGAGTCATATTTCATCATCTCACAAATCCTGTTTATGCTGCATTTAATGAACAATCTTCAGATCAATAATCAGATAGCTGTTTATAATGATAAATATGGATAAAAGACCCTTTGTGGGTTTTTTATCTGCATATATTTGGATTCTTAACAATTTCTTCGTCATTTGAAATTTTTCAGAATCAATTAAGCATACCAAACCACTGATAATGACACTTCACAAACATACTGTAATGAGTTTGGATCAAAGGAATTTATCCCTTGACATGAATTAACTTTACTGGAATATGTAAACAAGTAGCAAGTGGAAAGTCTTATCTCTGTAGTTTTTCTAATTAGGCAGTGACATTTAACATTACACGAATTTGAGACAGTGGAAAAGACATATAATTGAACTCATATTACTGTGCTTGCTAAACATGTTAAACATACACAAAAAAAGTTTTCATCTTATTTTGCAAGGGCATAAAAGAGGTGGTTTTTTTGTTTTTTTTTTCCCCACTCAGATGACACATAACTACACAAATGATATCAACAGAGCTTTAAGGAAGACGAAATATGAGACAGTTGTTAAAGAAGAATGTACTGTTGAGATTACAAAGGTAGGCAGTGTATCAGTCTTCTGTTGATCAGGGAGGGAGGAGTGAAAAGCTAAAATCAAACACAAGTGTATGAAGAGGAGAGAAAAGAGGAAGAAGAGTGGACCTATGGATCCCACTTATCCAAGCCAAGAGAATTCACTTTCTGTATAACAAAAGATGAAGGATACCTGAGGAAGTCTAAGGATTTAACACTGTTAAAAAGTGTAATTTAAGTACTTCTAAAAAAAAAAAAAAAAAAGGTATCAACCACTGAAATTAAATATGGGCCCATACCAATATGTAGGGCTATGCTTATACTGCTAAATAAAAGGTCAGATATTAACCCTTGCCCTGAGGCTAGCTTGCTTCTTTTTTTTTTTTTAATCACACTGCTTGGCATCAGCTTATTCCACAGGGAGATTCATCTCTGAGGAAGTTAGTCACCCATGAGAAACCCAGGGAATGAGTTAACAGTTAAACCATGGATCAGGGTTTTGGTGCTAAACTCATTCCATTGTACCTGTATTTCATTGTACAGGCATATCACAAATTGCTTGCTAAGTCATTAAGGAAAAAAAAAAATCATGTATTAGGTAAATAAGATCAGGTTGTAATATCCCGAGCAGAAAGTAGCTATGCCATTTTAAATTGTTATGCATGTGTCATAAGGTACTTGTCACCATGAAGAGAAGTTCCAGAAATTCACCTATAAACAAATGTTTCTTAAAAAGAGAAATACCCTAAGACATGTTAAAAATGTTTCAAATAAAGACTCAAACATCAAAAGACACTTACTTTATATAACTTATTTTTATGAAAGCAAGAAAATTTAGAAAGCATGACAGTTTGACTCAGCATGTATGCTTTGTATTATCCAGATTTCTTTGGGTAGAGATTAACCTGATCATATGAGATTTCTTCTAAGATTTTCAGTATTTTCAAATTTAGACTAGAAATATCATATGAACAGTCTTAAAAAGCAATGTATTTCCAAGAAGCATGTGTTGAAATTTTTTCATAAGGATAGATTTTATGTATCACAACAGCTATGAGTTTTCTGGATGAAAGTGTGGCTATTCTGAGGGGTGTATTTTTTCTGTGTTTATTAAGTACTGCTACAAACTTAACGTGTCTTCATTTTCCTTTATTGGTTCAATGTTTTAAAGTAGTTCAAAATAATGAACTAGGTGTGTAAAAGTTGATTCTTCTTTAGAAGTTATGACTATTTGAAGTGATGTGTCTTCCAGAACGTCAGATCTTCAATAACTGCATGCAGACTTGAATCTGTCATCTGGCCGTACTAAATTCGCTGTAGTTTTTTGATTAATATTGATGTCTTTTAAAAACAATTTTGATTTTGAGAAATCTTTCTTTTCTTGAAGCTATCAAAATTTACTATTAAGTTTTTTCTTATTCTTTGCAAAATTTGGCTTTTGATTACAATGTATGAAAAGAGTTGGGTGGAGAATTAGGCTAGAGTTAGGCTAGTTCATAAATGGTGAAGAAAATCCAAATTATCCAAAGACGTCAATAGGAATTTTATATGCATAGGATTTAAAACTATACAAGATGACTGCACTGGTCTCTCAAGAGACACCATTACTCTAGTGGAGTAAGTCTTACATAGAAAACGTGTATGTGATACATAGCTACATGTCTAGCCAAGTCTAGTTGACCAGATTCCCTTCATAATAAAAGAAAGCCAGAGTTATGGTTAACTTTTAGAGAGTTAATGTTAAATTGCATAAGCCTTACCTAATATCTCTGAGCAGCTGTTTATGGAAAATACTTTTTTTTTTTTAGGGTTTTTCTACTTAAAGTACATTTAATTGTGGTGTTTGTTTGGGGTTTGTTTGTTTGTTTTTTTAAATAAAATACCTCATTGTACACCAGATGATCACAATCATAAGAAATAACTCTATTAATGCAGATACAGATATATTAGTTATATGTGGGGGCTTGTAATTTCAATGGTGGGGAGTACAAGCATTTGCATTGCAAAAGAAGAGGCCTTAGTCTTTTATCAGAAATTCCACAATACAAAGCACAAATTTGAGATTTTTAAGAATGATGGCAAAAGCTCATAACCAACTGAAGAAAGACACATGGATAAAATTACATGATTTGAAGAAAAAGAGGGTAGAGAAATTGTATTTTAATATAAAATTTTGGAGTATCCTAGCAATTAAATTGTTATTCTTTGTATCCTTATACTGATAATCACAAACCAGCTTTCCTTTATTCTTTCTAGTAAAACATTTTAATAGGTCTCTGTTAGAAATGGAGTTTATATATTTGGAGAGCACTGAAATTGAAACTGAAACGTGTTTTCCCTTCTTTCCTGGCATAAACCCCAACAGAAAGCAATTATATTGAAACAAACAAGCAAATCAAAACAAAACAAAACAACAATAAACTACTTCTGTTTTCTTTTTCAGGGCAGTCTTTTCCACTCCCAGGTCTTAAAAAGAAAACATTACATGTTTCACTACAAATTTTTGAGCGGTTTAATGACAATGTTATAATGCCAATTTGGCTAAACAAAGATGTACACAATAAATTAGTCAGGTAAAATACACTTTTATTAACTGCTTATTTCTTTGAAAACAGAAGCAACCTTGGCCATGGGAGCTTTTCCATATAGTACTGAAACATCATAAAAAGTAGATAAAAGCTTTTGCTGTCAAAACATCACTTTTCGTGATTTGTAGATGGAACATTAGCTGAAAGGTTTGTGTTTGTGTTATGGAGTCTGCCATCATAATATTGAGATACAGCAGAGGTAACCTTCAGATGTATCTTCATAAGATCTTTTACAGCTATCCAAACTTAGAAATTTGTAATACTGATGGATAGATATCATTGCTCACAATATAATTTCAGTCAGGAGAGAGGAAAGTACTTAGAAAAAGACTTCTTATTTATACTCTTTATTCTTTTAGGCACTAACAATTTATGTCCTGCCACATGAAACTGTGTTTCTTATCTTCAGTTGCTTACCTTGTCATTAATTTTGGAGGAGACTAATGTGTTGGACTAACAGAATCTTTATGTTTATTTCCAATACATTTTGATTTTATCCTAACCTAAGTGAGTCAATGCTTGTTCAGAATACTGAAAAATACATCAAATTCATATGCATATAATCCATGTGTGGTTGCATACATGTCAGCCTCATTTAAGCATGTACTTCAAGTTGGAAACTTTTTTTATCCCGTACTTGATTGCTTAACTACTAAAAGTAATTCTTCAATGATAGTGATTTCACCTATCACTAATATTTATGTTAGATCTTATTTTCTTCATAAATCAGTGGATTCCCACATCTCTTAAAAAATAGGAATTAAGTCACTGGTGTCTAAATATTACGATCTGCTTGCATTTGCATTGCTATGTGTTTAAAACCAAAACGAGTAGACCCAGAGTTTATCACTCAAGTTAATGTCACAAGTATGAGGCAAGCAAGCATGGTTGTGTTTTTCTTGAAGCTGGTGTGAAATTAATTATTATATTTAATTATATATGTTGTCCACTACAAGGTTACCATGATCAAGAAAAAAAGATTTACATAAAAACTGTCTTTTGACATTTCAGCTAAACAACCATCTTTCAAGATCTCTCTTTCCTTTATATGATATTTTTTCACAACTTTGCTGAACATTGGTATCTGAATCAATGGTATTTAAGTCTTTGTTTTTCAAAGGCCTTTAACGTTCCTACTACATGGAATGGAAACTATAATTCTGGTTCTTAAAACACAGTAATACTTGTTAATGGAACAAGACGCTCTATTTGCAGAGGGGTTTTTTTATTTTTCTTTCTCTTTTTCTGTTTCATCTTAAACCACCACTGCCACCTCTGAACTTTAATCATTGTATCTTAACTTTCATTTTAGAGTCTTGGATGTAGAAAAAGTTTCTCAGATGAAAGTTAGAGACTGAAGTCATGAACTGTCCGGACTTCATTATTTCTTTGTCTATTGCCTAAGGTCAGATGTATTGTGTAGTATGCAGCCTGCTAAGAAACTTATTTAATGTTTAAGTGAATAAATGCCACTGGATACTAAAAGAATCCTCATAACTGTAACGTCTATGGAGTTTTGGAACAAAATTACAGGAAAACTGTCTATTGGTCTTCCAAATGGATTTTGCTAAGTTCATGAAGGGCAAGAAACAGGAACAGGTGCTTCAAGGCATCTCTATAACCCTGTGTTCCTATGTCTCCAATAAAAACAATGGAAGCTATTAAATATCTATTTCACAGAATCACAGAATCACAGAATCATAGAATCATAGAATGGTTTGAGATGGAAGATCTTTAAAGATCATCTAATCCAACCCGCCCTGCAATGAGCAGGAACATCTTCAACTAGATCAGGTTGCTCAGAGCCTCGTCCAACCTGACCTTGAATGTTGCCAGGGATGGGACATCTACCACCTCTCTGGGCAACATATGCCAGTGTTTCACCACCCTCATTGTAAAAAATTTCTTCCTTATATCTAGTCTAAATCTACCCTCTTTTAGTTTAAAACCATTCCCCCTTGTCCTGTCGCAACAGGCCCTGCTAAAAAGTTTGTCCCTATCTTTCTTATAAGCCCCCTTTAAGTACTCATAGGCCTTCTCTTCTCCAGGCTGAATAACCCCAGCTCTCTCAGCCTTTCTTCATAGGAGAGGTGTTCCACCCTTCTGACCATTCTTGTGGCCCTCTTCTGGACCTGCTTTAACAAATCCATGTCTTTCTTGTGCTGAGGGCTCCAGAGCTGGATGCAGTACTCCAAGTGGGGTCTCACCAGAGCAGAGTAGAGGGGCAGAATTACCTCCCTCAACCTGCTGGCCACACTTCTTTTGATGCAGCCCAGGATACGGTTGGCTTTCTGGGCTGCGAGCGCACATTGTTGGCTCGTGTCCAGCTTTTCTTCCACCAGTAGCCCCAAGTCCTTCTCAACAGGGCTGCTCTCAATCCCTTCATCCTCCAGCCTGTATTGATACTGGGGGTTGCCCCAACCCAGGTGCAGGACCTTGCCCTTGGCCTTATTGAACCTCATGAGGTTCACACGGGCTGACTTCTTGAACTTGTCCAGGTCCCTCTGGATGGTGTCCAGGTCCCTCTGGATCGCGTCCTGTCCCTCAGGCGTGTCAGAACCTCATACCTGTTGTACAGAGGCACCTGGGAAGGTGAGGTGGGCAAGGAGGGGCTTCACCTGCTGCCCCGAGTGTGGGCTTGCCTCCATGTTCTTCTGTAAAAACATACTTCCCTCCACATCCCCAACAAACCAAGAATGCTGACTATTAATCACTCTGATTCTTTTTTTTCTTACTCAAGGGCTTTTTGAAAACTAAAATCCCTTCAAATTTTGAACAGTTAAAGCTATCAGACTTGTTATTTGCTATTGAAAATGTGAGCATGGGTATATTGCCTGAATTCATACTCTGTCCTTTTTTGGGATCCAAATAGTTGTATTAATTCATACCTTCGGGTATTACGATATTAATGTGCACTGCGCTGCCTATGTTTTTTTTTTTCTCCAGTTTAAATGTATTGTTAAGCTGCAGTATTATTTTTGCAGATGAAACTAGTGGAATTTTAATGGAGTTATTCTGAGACACTGTATACCTAATTTTTAACAAATAATAAATATTTGAGATCAAATTTATATGCTTTAAAATAAACCCTGCTTGGAAATAAAGTCATCATATTTTGTCCTGTCTTGTATTGTGGTAGACATGCATACGGTACCTTATTATGTTATTTTATATTACTGAGAAATAGTTAATTATAGATACAATCTGTCTGACAGAGAAATAATAAAGCAAAAAAAAAATCTATATATATATTAAAGTGGAAAAAAATACACAAATACAAGGCATTTTTTCATGTAGAAAGCATGAGATAAATTTTGATAGTGCTAGGCAGAATTCTGTAGGATCAAGATCAGAAATAGAGGCATCATGCTGCATGCTGGAGCAGAGTACTCTCTTCTCACCATTTCCAGTGTGAGACTGCTTCGCAGAGCTCACCTAGGGGCTTTTCTCAGAAAGCACTGCAGCTTTGCAAAATACAGTTGCTTTATGCTCTAGATACATATATCATATTTCCTGTGAGATAAGTTTTCTTCTAGTTTGCTAAGTTGTCTGCCTGTTCTCAGTAAATGAATTGCAAAAAAATGTTTACTACTTTCAGTAAAAGAATTGCAAAAAAAAAATGTTCCCCTAGCAGGACACATAAAGGAAGGAATTAGAAATTTTGCAGGAGAACCATTTGTAGCAGACAGCTCAAAAGATGTAAATAAATGGAGATTTTCCTGTTCCACTTTACAATACTTTCAAAGTGAGGTTGGAAACTCCTAACTCACAAATTTGGTATTCATCTTGCATAAACCTGGATTCAGCCTTGACATGTGCATGTACAATTACATTTTTGTTCCATGTGTGAAAGACCGATAAAACTCAGATACTTTTTCTATGCTGCAACAGAAACTAGAACAACAGGAAATGGACCTTCATGGGAACCAGGATTCAAAAGAGTTTTGTGATGATCCCCAATGAATTAGTAGCAACAAAGGTGACTGTGAATAACACAGGTCCCTATACTCCATGTAGCATTTTTAGTTCATTTGAATCCTATGCACCTTCATTTGTATATAGGAAATGCAGATCCACCAATCCAAACTCACTCCTTCCACATCCGTACAGAGAGTAGAGAGCATTGAGACGTTAGAGCACTTGAAACCCTGAAGAAGAGACTTGCTCTAAATAGAGTAAAAGGGTGATCACTTCTGTACATGGGCATAAACAAAAGCCAAATGCAAAACAATTGAGAACCAATCCCAAGCATGAAATGCAGCTTTCTTGTGGAGATGATGGTAGAACAGTCATGTATACTCTCAAACGACTGTCCTTCTGAGTTTTTCTTGATTACTTCCCATATTCTCCTGGGCTGTTATCAGTCCATGTACAGAGCTCTGCACTACTGAGATAAAAGACGACTTCTTTCACTCTTTGGACTATATGTCTAAGTGTCTGTGTGTATGAAGATTTTAACTTTCAATTTCAGGAAGGTGCTAGGATGGTATTTGATTATCTGATCTGAAATTTTCTCTGGATAGCATAAACCCCAAAATTTTATTTTCTGCCTTACCTATGATAATATGGATTTAAAGGGACTTTCTTATTCTTATTATTATGGCATGATAGTATTACCATGTATATAACTTAAAGACGAGTAAATGTCAAGTTTTATTTTACACCAAAATGGACTAGAATGTCAGTAAAAGTCAGGACACTGATTTTTTTCTCTTTTTCTTTACTTACATTATTTCTTCTTTCCAAGATTATTTTGCTACAGAAATTCTAATTTCAGTCTAAACCACTCAACTGATTTAAGATACCTTTAAAACATTCATGCTGCTGCAACACTCAAGATTTATGATTCTTTTTTAATATGGGCATATCTCTAGTCTACAATCACTACTACTAGCTGGATTTCCTAAATCCTTACTAATATGTCAAACATTTTGGAATACGTATAACGTATTTTTATGTAATCCATAGCCCTAGAAGTTAGAATGGATTTTCCATGTATGTTCATCTATGACCTGAACTTGCACTTCATATCTGTCCTGGTTCTGGCTGGGACAGAGTTAACTTTCTTCCCAGTAGCGTGGGAGGGTGCTGTGTTTTGGGTTTGGTATGAGAGGAGCGTTGATGGCCCATTGATGCTTTCGTTGTTGCTGGGTGGTGCTTGCACCGGGGACTTTTCGGCCTCCTGTGCCCTGCCACATGCAGGGGAAGCTGGGGGCGGGGAGCCTAGCCGGGGTGGTTGACCCAGCCGGCCAATGGGGTATTCTATACCATGTGACATCATGCTCAGTATAAAAACCAGGTGGGGGGGGGGGCTCGCCCCCATTTGTGACACGTGGTTGTCAGTCGGTGAGCAGTTGCATTGTGCATTGCCTGCTTTGTACATTCTGCTATTGTTGTTGTTATCATTGTTATTATTACTGTTCTACTTTGTTTTATTTCAATTATTAAACTGTTTTTATCTCAACGCATGAGTTTTCCTACTTGTGCCCTCCCAAGTCTCTCCCCCATCCTACTGGATGTGGGGGGGTGAGCGAGTGGCTGTGTGGTGTTTAGTTGCTGGCTGGGGTTAAACCACAACAATATCTTAAAGTACGTTGTGCCTGAATCTAAATCTGAATCTAATTCATTCAGATGTTGTAATGGAAAACATCAACTTCCTGTACAGATCATCTCTCTCCCGAGTATCTTGCAAGTTGTATATCAACGAGACAATTTCAGTCTTTCAGATCAATGTCTTGTGAATTACGTTGCTTTCACATGAGGAAATCTGTCACTCAGATTTTTCATGGGGCCCACTGTGTTCTTCAGTGTCTCCAGAATTCACATCACATGGTCAGATTTATGACAGCATGTAAAGCACACATTTTTACTTTGTTGTTACTTTTTTTTTTTTTTTAAATCAGATAAATAATACAGTGTACTAAGAGAAACACACGTATCAATTATGTCACATTAAAAGTTATAATTAAATAACATATACAGTTACCTTTCATATTTTATTGTCTCTATATAGGTAAATGCCTCCTTTAAAAATAAAACAAATAAAAACCAATGAATCTGTATGGACTATAAAGAGCTTTTATGTAGCCTTGTGTATCAATCCCTCAAAAGAAACAATTCATTCTGGAAACACGGTTTGGAACAGCAAAGATAGAAAATGGGTAGAGAAAGGCACTTGTTAAAAGCTGTCAGATTTTTTATTTCTAGAAACTATTTAATTATTTCAGCTTAGCATGAGTGAAGTCCTGCCAGGTGTCCTGACTGTGAAACAGATATATTCTTTACTACTGACCTGAATACAATCTGCAGGGTGAAATATAACTCTTCTGTGTTGGTGTTTTGCCTCAGCATATGCTATTGCAGCAAATGCAATTTTGTATCTTTTACCCAGCATTTCTGAGCCATGGTTTCATATGCTGCTCGTTTTTGCATAACCTTGTCTACAAACTCAATGGTATTAACATAAGACAGAACCTTCCCTGATATTCGAAGGATGTGAAAGTCCTCTGTGTGCCTTTCCTTCTACCTGCATACAGTTCATGCAGTCTTGGAGTGTGGATGACCTGGTACAGTGGTTTCTGCATGCTGGTGTAACATTTTCTGCAGTGTTTTTCACTATTTAAAGATGTAAGCAATCCAGGACCTACTATGATTAAGTACAGGCGTCATCTCTTACCTCTCACTGCAATGGGGTCCATTTGTCTCATTGTCAGATGCTATGAATCTTGGCCTTTCAGTCCTTCCCATAATTGCTCCATAACACTCTCTGCAGTACTTTCTCCCTACTGCCTTCAAAGATGGGATGCAGAGCACTACCTGTATCTGTCACACAGCAGATATTTACTGCAGGGCAAATCATAGCTACTTTGGCTTCAAGGATGTGAAATATTTTTCAGCTCAGTTTCACAGCCTGCTGTAGCTAAATTTACTCTGGTCACTTTCCTTAATTGGTTTGGTAGCATGTCAGCAGCTGGCATATAATGATGAGAACTAAAGAGCCTGCTAGCATATATTATTGAATTCAAATTCTGATGTGTTCTATTCTTTTATGAACTTTTCAGTAGTCAGACCCATATCCAACAAAGAAATCCACAGGACCATTATGCCTGCATGCTGTCACAATGAAATTGTGGTGCTCTGTGTGGTAAAGGAGCCTCCTTACCTCTATGCCTTGACAAGAGCATGGCAGAATTTCAGTTTTAGAATTTCAAAACTATCAAGTGGCACTTAATATTACTTCTTGCCCTCACATTCAACTAATTTTTGAAACAAACACCTAGAGATACAAAATTTTCTGTGGTTTTACATCTGGCATATAAAACATTTTAACCAAATTTGAGCAAAGTTCCTTCAAGTCACAGAAGAGGTTTTTCATAGTGTGAATATACATCTTTATATATCCTTCTCTGAGAATTGCTAAAGAAATCTTCATTGAAGTTGACACTGGAAAAGCTGAGGACTGCAGGGACTTTCCACCACCCTACCCAAGGCATTTAGGCTTTACCTGCAAAGCAATGTCATGCAAATATCCACATTACCCACTTACATCCGACAGTGATCTGGCTGGGAGAGCAGAACCAGCAAATCCACTTCATCTCTGCAAATGTGCAGGCAGTGCTGAATGGCACATCTAGATTTACTCTCATTTCTGTGTTAGCTTGCAATATCAAGAGTACTACACTGCTTCCTGTACCTAAGTTATCCCTACATGCCTGAAATAGAAGGTAAAAGCTTTTGAAGGTTTCACCATGAGCTGGTGTCCAATTCTCACTCCAGGCTTCTAAATGTATTATCAGACTCTGAGTTTCTAGTTATTTTCCCCCAAAATTTCTTCATTTTAGGAGTGACACCTTACAATCCACCTTGTAGGAAGACCACACGTAGTTGTGCTGCACAGGGTTGTAGCTGAAGTGGAACAATAGTTCTTAGTGCTTAATCTTTTCTTACAGAAGAAAACTGTGTCAGTTTGTTTGGCATATCTTTGTTTTCCCTCCGTCTAAAGCTTACTTCATAGACACTTGACAGCAACCTCTTCTTGAAGTGGTTATAGATAACTTAGTGTCTGCTGTTTACCCTCAGTAAGTGTGGCCTCTGATTAGCTTGCACAAGAAAGTCATTGTATTGACACAGAGGTAGGGACATGGATGGCTAAGCCTTCTCTATTCTTCAGAACATTCATGGACATGTGTCGGTGACTGGGATCTCAGTGAACAAAGACACTTAAGTGCTCACACAAATACTCAACCACAGCAGGACTGCAAATTGTAGTCTCAGAGGAAGAAAGAAAAAAAAAAAAAAAAAAAAAAAAAGAAAAAAAAAGAAAAAAAGAACAAAACCTAAATATTAAACCTTCTGAAGTAGAAACTCTCTTAGAATTATCTACAGTTTCAGATTGTTGATGATTTTTTCCTAGCCCCACCACAAATAGATAAATACATGTTTCCTAAGCAAGGAGAGAAAAAAAGCTTGTGTAACCTGATTAGTTTCTCTTCTCTTTTCCCTGTCAGCCTCTTATCATGAATAAAAACAAAATGGCCAGCTAAAATACAAAATATTGCCTTGAGGTGACCTTAGATCCTCTACCAGCTACTACTACAGTGAAGATTACTATGTTTCATAGATTTTTAGCTCTGAAAAATAAATCTCCCGAGATCCCATAAAGTCTGGAAGTCTGTATTTAAGCCTGCATTTAACCTAGATTTCTTTGAAAGGTTTGCAAACCTCTTCAGACTTTATTATGGCCATAGATAATGTATTATCTCAGAGCTGAAACCACAAATTTTTGAGTGATTTTATAGTATGTTATGACATTTTGCATGCATGCTTCTTGCTGTTGTTATCATTCTTGACTTTCAAGATGTATTGTTGTTTTGTGTTTGGATAAATGCCCTGCAGGTGTCTCCTTTCTATTGTACCTTTATCCTTCAGGTTTATTTACATTTTCAGTCATCTTCATTTTCTATGCATGATCTCTTTCTATATGTTTTGCTTTCCATTCATGTGATTGTCCTCTTTTCTGCCTGAAAAGTTTTCTAGTGTACTCAATTTAATCCTAGAGAATAGCTCGATCTGGATCTTGGTGTGAAAAGAAGAAATAAAAACATCTATTGGATTAATACTACTGAATATTAGAAATACAAAGAAATACAGTTTATCTTGGGTAAAATGTATACAGTTTGTGCATATTTTGATTTTTTTTTCCCCAAGGAAGATTTATTAAAGCCATTTTTAGAAAAATGCTTGTCGTGGTTTAACCCCAGCTGGCAACTAAGCAGCACACAGCTGCTTGCTCCCTCCCTCCCGGAGGGATGGGAGAGAGAATCAGAAGAGTAAAAGTGAGAAAACTCGTGGGTTGAGATAAAGACAGTTTAACAGGCAAAGCAAAAGCTGCACAGGCAAGCAAAGCAAAACAAGGAATTCCTTCACTACTTCCCATCGACAGGCAGGTGTTCAGCCATCTCCAGGAAAGCACGGCTCCATCACGTGTAACGGTTACTTGGGAAGACAAGTGCCATCACTCCAAATGTTCCCCTCTTCCTTCTTCTTCCCCCAGCTTTATATGCTGAACATAATCTCATATGGTATGGAAAATCCCTTTGGTCAGTTAGGGTCAGCTGTCCCAGCTGTGTCCCCTCCCAACTTCTTGTGCAACCCCAGCCTCCTCGCTGGTGAGGTGGTGTGAGAAGCAGAAAAGGCCTTGACTCTGTTTAAGCACTGCTTAGCAATTACAAAAACAACCCTGTATTATCAACACTGTTACCAGCACAAATCCACAATATAGCCTCATCCTAGCTACTATAAAGAAAATTAACTCTATCACAGCCAAAACCAGCACACTGCTACTTTTGAAAACGTTTTTATAGAATTATAGAATAGAATCATAGAATC
>NW_009219872.1:0-8197 GCF_000690835.1 Fulmarus glacialis
TCCGCTCCCGGGAGACAGCCCTGCTGCCGCCCAGCCGCGCCCCGTCCCCGCACGGGTGCCGGCCCGGTGTGTGAAGGCACCGGGGAGCTCACGGCACCCGGGCACCGGTCGCACCTCGGGTGGTTTGGAAAGAGGCATTCACGCTGCTCTTCGTCCTCTTCACAGATTTAACACTTTTTACTGCTTCTTAACGTCCTTATTTGTCAGGCAATATTACCTCCTGGGGCCAAAAAAGGGTCACCTTGCCACAGACCGAGGGGAAGGCAAGCATGGTAGCGGACTCGGCACTGCATGCCCTGCTCTCGCCAACCCTGCCTTTAGCAGGGTGCTTGGACTAGATGATCTCCAGAGGCACCTTCCAACCTCAACGATTCTGCGATACGAACCGTTACAGCATCACTGACCATACTATATTGATAGCGTCTAACTGCAGAGTTTGCTATAGATACAGTCACCAACCATAACTGTAACAGCATCACTAGGACAGGTCTGGTACAATCTGAACGGCAGCTCTCAGCTGCCGGAGATTTCCAAAGCTTTAATTTTGTATCTGTGAAATAGATATCATAAAACTTCACCAGGGCATTGCAAGTTGCAAAGGCACTTTGGTACCCTTGTAATATGGGACTGTGATACACATTTCCTTAGACGTTTAAAATGACAGTAGAATAGAGGTACACTTTCCTGAGCACACTGTCGCCGTTTCTTCACATAACCCTTCAGCGATACCAATTAGCAACACAAAAGTAAGAACCAGCTGCATCTCTACCAAGCACAGAAGTCAACTAACTGCAGCCTGTTATCCCACTTCTCCATCCTGCCAGGGAAGAATCTGCCCCTTTCCCAAGCACTTCTGCTCCTCAGAGCTGACTGCCGATGGCTGCTTTACTCTCCTCTTGTTACGCTCCTACAGCGACATCCCAAAGCAACCCAACGCTGACGTAACAAACTGTGAATGGGAATTTCCTTTGCTCGGGCGGTCTTCCTTTTCTGGACGAAAACAGTGCCACTACTGCATCGGAAAGCAAGAAAGCAACAGCGCATGCAGCCTATTCATTTTAACCCTCTCCAGTTGTTTAATTCCTTTTTGTCTCCGCGTGTCTACCTCTATTTTCCTCTTGGTTCTCCTTGCAGGGAAGACAGCTTCAGCACAAAGTAGCATGTCAGGTAGAGAACACGTCTTGCTCTCTGGGGATGTCGCTTGATCAGGAAGAACTTTCCATAAGCACAAGAAGGTGGGACTGGAAATAAAAAGTATTAGCCTATCTTCCAGAACAACCCCGTATCCCCATTTTCCTCAGTTTTGGTGTGTGGTAAGAGAAAGTTCGGTTTATTTAAATACTCATTTTAAAAAAGATTAATACTTTAAGTTGAAGGAGTAAAAGTATTAATGATGTACAGCATTGCAGAATTATGAAATACAGGCACAAAATTTTAAGAAATGCGAGAATTAAACTTGCCAGCCCAACATGAAGCCAAATGGCACACAGGCATCATAATTCCATCTGACTGTATGATCCTATGCATGTGTTTTTTTCTCATGGCATCACCACCAAGCTCTAAATACAGGATTTCCATACAGTCCCTTCAGACAGCTGCAGACACCTATTACGCAGGCCCTGCACGCACAGCCTGAAGAATAACATACAATTCATTTCTGAGTTGGGCCATCTTGGATTTTAAGGGGGTACATGACCAATACTCAGTTTTGGTGAAACACCAGCTAAAAGCTGCCTTAGAGTCACAATGCCAATGTAATGACAGCTATTACGGAGTTAATTATTTTTCTGAAATGCAAAGCAGATGGAACTGGGGTCTGCCACAATAGAAGATCCAAGTTCTCCTTCCAACTCTGCCTGAAATAATCTTCTACTGCTGCATTTCAGCCTCAAGGAGAATAAGGCTTCATCCGTGGTGGAGGCAGCCAGAGCGGGCCCAGCAGACACATGACGCCAAATTCTGCCCTGATACAAAGGCAGGAAGAGTAGCATTGCTCAGCAACCAAAGAGCACGTGTGGGGGAGGAAGACTAATGGGGGGAGGGGGGGAAGAAAGTGCACTCATTCTGCTCCACCAGCAGCCCAACCATTTTAATTACAGCTATCTGGAGAAGTACTAAAACATATATGGTATATATAGTATAGTGGCTGCGTTTGAACTAAACAGGCTTTCAAGCAGCAAAGCCAGGGCCGCAACACAGGGTGGATAGGGCCTTTGCATTCTTGCTTTATCTGCTGCTTTTCTCTCTCCTAAAGAGCACAAACCACATCTCCCACCCTTAAGCTAATCTTTCCCTGCCTCCATTACCAACCTTCAGGCTCAGCAGCAAACCTACAACTACGCTACTCAGCGGAAACAAATCCTCTCGACCGCACCATTTCCCTGGACTGCACATCTTTGTAGCACTCCCACCTTACAGCCAGCAGCCTTTTAACACTCAAAAGTCATGCAATGAACTATTCTAAGTTTTTCAGCAAATGGAATCTGTTTACATGGATTAACTTTTAATTTCACTTACACTGAAAACTATTTAAATCATGATTTCTAGCCTTTGGCCAGCATTTTAGAGGATTCCTTTGTCAGGTCTGAATGATTTGGAAGGCAACAAACACTTGCAGTCTCTCGGACCAAGCAGTTTAAATATATTTATTCAGAACATTTATTGCTGTTGAAGTGTTTTTAAAAAATACCTGATTTTTAGCTAGCTGTGGGCCTTCCCTCATCTACTGTAAAACAAGTTTCAGAGTGAAAAGTTAATTCCATCTCCAAAGTTGGAATTTATTAAAAGTGGTAAAACCCAGTTGAGCTCAAGAATTTTTTAGGTCTGGAGCACGCAGGCCACACTCCAAGCCCCCGTTCCCCTCTCTGGACAACCATTCCTCATTTCCCTTATGCCCAGATATCTTCACTGTGATGCCATGAGAAGGCAGGAGGACTCACTTAGTACTTTCTCAGCAGGAGTAACATTTAGACATGTAAAGTAGGCTGAGGCAGTTCTGGGCTATTTAAAAAAAATAAGTCTTTAACCACTTATGCAAACAAGTGGGGTTAGATAACTAACAGGACTTTTAAAAAGGCATCTTCTGATACTCCAGTCTGACCCTTAGTTTCTAAAACAGCAGGTTATAAACTATGATTTATGTATTCTGCCATTTGTTGTCCTGCAACATCTCATCCATATGTGTGCTATTACTGTATTTTCCACAGTTGTATTAAATGCAGAAGCAACGGTGATCTCAAATGTTAAGAATGAACTGTCATTTCCTCTAACACAAATAGCTGTGAGCTGTTATCTAGATGCATGTTATACTCATGAGATCAGAGACTCGTAATCTCCAAGAACACCGCCGTGTAGGTTAAATAATCTTTGCTGATAAAGTAAATTGTCTACATTGCAGCTCTTAGACCTGAGATATTCCTTTATACCTTTACTACATGAGCCTCAAATAAGACAAAACAACTCTGTGTTCTGCGCATTTTAGACAGAGAACACACAAACTGATACACGCACAGCAGACAATTAAAATGCTTGGAAGATTTTGGAAAACTGACAGAAGAGGGATAAATAACCAAAGAGGAGCAAAGATTTATTGCAAAGATAGTTTTATCATTGTATATTTTCCTACCGCTTTCTTATACATGTTTGTTTTATAAAAGAAAGCTTTCGTACTTTTGTCTTCTTGAGCTTCCCATTCTTTGTGAACTGTGAAATATCTGTGAAAAACTGCAATATCATCCTAATCTTACACTATGATATTAAAAGAAAATGACATAATACAACATTCAGATTAAACAGCACTGGTAGTATTAGTAGACGTCTTTGCTTTGAAGAAAAGAAATATTTCAAGATGGTGGCTCTCTTCCGCATGTTCAGAATTTCAGCACTAATTTCTCCAAATACTTACAGTATCCAGAATCGAGTCATTTGAAATTCTGTACCCACAAGCTAGAACAATTCACAATCATACTTAAGTATGTGAATACTAGCTATACATATACATCAAATAATGTGTATCCAGTATGAACAGACCACAGAAATTCAGCTACTTCTTTACACTTGTACAGCCATGATGTACTGTTCATCCCTAATCATTACCATAATAAACAACAATCATACTAAGTTTGATTTAGCAATTGCTTGGCACAAACTTCTTTCACGGCATACTGGAGTGCTGGCTAAATAACAGTTCCCCTTGCCTTAAAACCCACCAACGTTTCCATTTCAGGATTGCCTTGTTACTTGATTTTTGATATAAACTTGATGGGGGTGGGGTGGGGAAAGCAGCAATGCAAGAGAGGTTTAATTAAACCAACAGACCCATCCACTTTGTCCCTTAGGACAATTGTCATAGTGAAATGCTTTTTATAGGCAACAGCCTAAGAAACACATGCCAATTATTTGAGCTGAAGTGGATATGCTGTGCCTGAGAGCTCATGACACCATTCCATCCTCTGGGAGCCTCCAGCGTGTCAGAAAAGTAAAGAGAAAGATGGAGAAAAGCAGCACCACAAAAATCAGTAGCAAGTAGAGCGTAGTCTCTTCTTTGTTAAGCAGAAACACAAATGAAGTTAAAACAGCTCTTCCCTAAGAGCTTCACATTCACAGCTCCGACCGAGGTTCCAGAATCAGGTGGGTTTTACCCTCGATCCCACTGTAGGTGCAGAGGACAACCAGAGTTTATCAGAGAACAATAGCTTACTTTCAGCTAAATGTTTAACATGAGACAGAAAACATTGTTATGGGTAGCCGAGGAATTTCATTCTTGTAAAATTACTCTTTCACATCATTTTGGTCTGTAGAGAAAACTGAACTGAAATTCGTTTGCTTTTCTTTAAAAGGTTAGCGCAGCTAGCATATAAGGCAGAGTTGTTTATATTACACACAGCTATTCTCCATCAAGTAATTCCCTTTTAATCTCAAAGGGAAGCAACTTTTCCCCAAGGTACTGTTAAATCTTTGCAAGAGGAAACTATTAGCTTTAAATTTGGTGTAAATTTCAACTATTTATAAGGCTTAACGCTATTGATGACTTCAGCAGGAAGGATTTCACTTTTAAAGCTGGCCCTACTGTTTGCATAAGCTGCTAATTTAACCTTAGAGCAAAAAGTACACACCTTATAAAATGCCTGTTGACTTAATGTGACAGATACCTTCCCTTTTTATACAATCTGAAACTTCAAGAATAAGCACAATGAATTCTTATGTGAAAACCTGACTTCAGCTTTAGTTCCTTTGTGTTCAATAATACATTATTCCTTGCTTACGTGTTTCATTTAGCGATGTCTTACTGAAAAGACACATCTTCACTTGTGAAGAAAACAGGTGATTTGGCAGCATCATGGATTTCTGTTACAGGTACTTCCTGGCAAAATTCTCCTGCCATGGTTTTAGGGTAAATTATAATGCCATGCCAGATGTCATTTGGTTCTTGTGTTGTTATGAACATTCACTTCAACTTACTCAACATGCTGCATTATAGCATACACACAGCTTAGCATTCACAATAACTTTGAAACTGAACATAGGATAAAAAAAATACTTACAATATAGTAAAAACAGTTGGTTACAGCTAAGCTTGCATCTGTAAGGTACTGTACCTTCTGGCTTCAGTCCAACAAAATGTAGAAGCTGTAGTTTGATTTTCATTTTTATTACATCTGTGTACTACTGGGTCACCTAGAAGTTGAAATTTCCTCTTGATGAGGTGCAAGCAAATTTTTTTTGATTGAGCCAGAACTTACAAAGCTTCAGAAGACTTATAAATGCAAACCTCTGACAATTTACTCAGTCCTTTCATTTCTGATATCCACATGTGAAAATAAAACTTCCAGCTCAGTAGTTGTCATTGAGAAAGATATGAGCTAATGTAGACTGCATAGATGGAATAATATCATGTTAGCCAAGTAGCCTTTATTAAGAGGTTTAAATTAACTTCTCAGGATCTTTCAAGTTTCTAAGCATGAAATAATCAGTGTAGCTTACAGATGTGGAAAAGGAATATTTTGGTATCATGACCAAAGTAGTCTTTTCCTCTGTGAACTGGAACACAATCTATAATATTGCATCGACACTTCAAAACCCATTCAAAACCCTTTCCTTTTAGATATTTCAAGCAATTCCTTGTCTATCCCGTAAAATGAGAAATAGATTATTATGGAAGAGCTCATAACAGAAAGAGTTAATGCATTAGACTAGCTGTGATATAAAAATTATTTGAGATACATTTATGTTTGAGGTTCTAATGAATTATCTAGTTGTTTACAATTGCTAGGATTTCCCTCAGCAGTGAAACACCGGCAATGCGCATGAACACAAGAAACTATTCATGGGGCACATTCATCCTTTATGCAATTACATGAAGTTTTTAAATCACAAAAAGATTTGGCTGTTATATAGTATGTTTAAATTACACGATAGTAACCAACACCACAAGACCATGTGTCTCATACTTTGCTCTGTTTCAGAACAATCTCAGCTTGCGAAGCTGATCAGTTTTCTAAAACACAGGTAAGTAGGGCTCATACAGTCAGACTTTTCGTTTAGAAGGCCACAGAAAGAATCACAAAGAGACTAAATATCTTTTGCTTAAACATTGTGCTTACAGACAGCTATTCTACCTCACTTCAAAGTGTTATGAAAATTACTTTCTCTAAAACTATGTTCCATTTATTATTCTGATTTTTTTTTTCTGAAGACAATCTTGTAGCTTAATTCTTAAAGTAATTTTTTCAAGTTTTGATTTTTTTTTTCCTAATGAGTATCAACACAGGAAAATTCTAAATTGTTTAAGCAAAGTAAGTATGTGCTACAGTTGCCCTTGATCAACATCCCATTTTTTTCCCACAAGTGAACGAGTGTAACCAAGTTTCTTTCAAGAGCCATACAGACGAAGGAAGTACAGACTCTGCTCTGTATGCTAACAAGCAGGTGAAGGAGCTGCTACTGATTTAAAAACTATACAGGCTCTGCTGTGCCAATTTTGAAATGGGGAAGAAAAACATCCCTTACTGTGTCAATATTTAGGTCCACATTTTCTCATTGGCAAATTAGATCCATTGCTTTGAGAGACTGACTAGAATTACCTGCAACAAACATTATTTTAGCATAGGATCTGTTTGTTAGCTGATAAAACAGTCACTATGTCTTGATTAATAATACTACATGATTCCATCAACACATTTCTGTCTCAAGGGGCCCTCGAGTTCTATTTTATTTTCCAGTAATACATTCCTATCTAATTCCTATCTCTGACTTAGAGATGAGCAGCAGACAATTTCTTTAACTACTTATCGTGTGATAAGTAAGTCGACAAATCTCTTTTCTGTAGTTACAAGCAGTTTGCAAAGATGTGACAGTTCGCTCCAGTCATCAACTGACCCTGAACAAGGAGGAAAATACAAAAGGATCAATAAATGTGAGAAAGACCTTTGGTATTAGGGTATTAGACAAACTGGTGCAACTTTATTCCCTATTGATTTGAAAAGAATGCTGTTTGACCGCTGCTCATACTGATAATCCACAAATTATTTGCTACTCTTTTTAGCTACGGGGCTAAGGCAGTGCCATCAGCAACTTCAGAATATACCCTGAAACAAAAATCAGATATTACAGGTCAAAGTCTGAGGAAACAGCACCAATGATTAAGACAGCTGTAACACAGAAGGCATGGTAAGCAACAGTTGCCTAAGTCGTTAATAATTTATCAAGGCTCTGTTTCAAATGCTGACATTTTCATTGACTTGAATTATGCCTATTATTATGAGATCATTACATCACCTATCACACAAGCGTAACTTTGTTAACTTTGAAGTAAAAGCTGCTAGACAATATACAACACAAAGTTACACAAGCGAGGGAAGTACACAGTGATTTCACAGGCAATTTGGAATCGGGCATCTGACTTTAATTTCTGACTTTGAGAACCTCTCTCCAAATCATTTACCATCTTTCACCCAGATCCAGCAGCAGTTCTCTCCTGGGCCTCATGCTTTTCTGTAGTCATCCAAAGCCCACGGAGCTGCACTGCAAGCTTGAAGACCAGTATGCCAGCCTCATGTCCTGTTTCTGTCACCTGAGTTTTATGTACCATTTCTCACTAATTAAAAGGCCCAGTGATTTCTTGTCACACATCACACCTGAGTTAGTACATCCATGCATTATTTTTGCAGCATTATATTTGCACAGATTAGCTGCTGAA
>NW_009219872.1:8451-12008 GCF_000690835.1 Fulmarus glacialis
CTGACCCCTCCAGATGATGTACTGCATTTCAAGAAGGGTGTCGTATAACTGGTGAGAGTCTACAGGAAGTCCAAGAGGGTGCTCAATGATCTACAAAAGTGACTTCAAAGTATAAACTGAAAACCAGCTGCTTAACCTGGAAAGGGCAATACTGAAGAGAAATAACAACATTTAAACATCTAAAAGATAGGTATAAAGAAAAACTTTTGTGTACATCCACTGCACATAGGACACGGTATAATGGGGCTTAAATTACAATCTGAAAAACTTAGGGTACGTAGCAATCTTTGCAACAGTAGTAATAATTACAGGAATTTTTTAATAAATTAGACAAGCGTTTGTCAAGAATGATACAGAAAGTTGATCATTCACCTTTAGAATGGGAGCAACACGAGACTATCTTTAAATGTTCTTCTTTCCCCGTTGCTGCCCCCTGTGTATTTCTACAGTCACCAAACATAAGCATCATCCCCAGCTGTGCACCTACAATTACATATGCATATGCACATGTCCACATATACAAATTTATTTCTTTGTTACACACAGTTGAAGGAGATTACTCATAGGTAAGCCAATTTACATGAACAGCATTTGAAAGTTAAACACCTCAGTTTCTTGCAAAACATTAGCCCAACAGATTACTGTAAGCAGTATGTAAATTCTTATTCCAAAATTGTGTTCTCTTAAATCTTACAAAAACCATTTCTAATATAAAGCCTAACTCATCTATTTTCTGACATTCCCCTTTTCCGTCATCAGGTGCTTATTAGATAGTAAAACAACTGACTGGGGGCAAACATCGTAACTAGCAAAATAGCTGACTTCTATAGCAGTTGCATATTAGTCTGAATAAATGTTACAGGTCAGTAGATATATAGGTAGATACACATTCATAAATGCACAAGAACTGAAAGGAGGAATCTGTAACTGGTAGACCGAGGACTCTGCAATAGCATGCAACCTAGATCAACATGCATCTATGGGGAAGGGAAGTACAGAAACATTCTTCCAGATTTAAAAAAAAAAAAAATGCAGCAATGGTAGGAAAAGGTACTTGGAATGTGTAACCTGCAATCCACTGAAACAATGTCTGCAACAGGAGTTAGAACATTAGCAAACTACCTTTTCGGTTCCACAGTGCCTTGAAACCAATATGCATCGTCTGTTGCCAGTTGCCATTAGCAAACAAAGGCATTACAATCAGAAGCGTGCAGGACACCAAAAATGAAACTTTTAAGTATGTCACATACAAGGTACTCGTTCTCAGTACTGTCTACAAGGTTACACAATTGTAAACTAACTTGTGAGAATGAGAATCCTGAAGTCTGCCTTGGGTTAAATTAGTTTTAAAATTGCGTTTTGTTCTGGTTTTCTCCAAGTGTTTTAGAAATAAAAGAATCTTGGTAAAGTGATTCTCACACGCCGCAGAAACACACACAGCATTTCTCCCACTGTGAAAGGAGTATAAAAATACTCTTATCTGTATGTTAGACAGAGTGACCGAGGTCACAGGAGAATCTATACTTTTCCACTGATTAAAAGGAACGGGCCAGGTGCTTTGTGCCTCCTATGTAGCCAGAGCGTGCAGTTGCCTGGTAACTTGTTCTGAGCTATTGCATATTAATCACACATACATATAGGAATACAACGCTGACCACTTAGGTTCATCAGCCAAAATAGTTTACAGCAACACAATAGTTTATAGCAATTCAGGAAGTTTAACACTGAATTTAGTGAAATTTAGGTATGCACTTATATGGTTTGATGAACAGAACTTTTATAAATAAAAAGGAAACAACAGAAGTTATTTATATGTGACTTTAGAGGTCTTTTCCAACCTTAATGATTCTATGATTCTATGATTTAGAGTATACAAAAGGCATAGTCTACAAACCAAATATCAATTATTAGCAATATTTACCTTTTCATAAGGCATCATGTAATGTCTTAGACTCAACAAGCATAAACTGACAAACCATTATGATTTGAATATTTTACAAAAGTTCAATAGTGTACCCAAAACTGAGGTGTTTCAGTGGTTGGGCTAGACTCATTGTCTTCAGTAAACATGTATCTTAATTCTAACACAGGATAAAACTGATCTGTAAATTTCCTCTTGTAAAAAAGAAACTGTTCCAATTATACTGTTCACTCATATTTAAGGTATTAAATTGTGCAAATAAGAAGTAACTTGAATCAATCCCTCCCATCCAGCTACAAACCATGACCGTATACAGTCCTTGCATCAGACTACACAAGATCCTGTTTCACTCCAGCCATACCATTAGCGTAAGCTGTGCAAACCCATTTAAATCAGCAGGTTTTTCAGGCATAAAAGCAGAATCCAACAGCAGTTAAACCACGTCTTAAAACTGACAACATAATACTTCCATCACTGATGATAGCACCATAACAAGAAAGAATGAGTCTTTATTGTCCCTAATGAACTTGAGGGGCTGCACGAAACCAGTGAAGTTATGAGCGTGGATTCTGTAACGTCACTATAATTTCCAGATCAAAGATCCAGCCTCCTGTTAAGATGATCAAACACAATTTTGATTTCAGATGACAAGTCATCACAACACTACATTAGATAGAGTATAAAATCTTATTATCATATTCTCAGCTAGTTTAAGTCAATGTATTCTGCTGAAGTCAATGAAACCAAACACAGCACCATATGAAAGAAATCTTTCAGTGTGCCTTAGACCTGGAAAAATATCTTGAAAAATGCCCATAATCGTTAATACAAATTCTCTGTATTTCCCACGATCTCTCGGCATTGAGCAGTAGTAGGACCCTAACATTTACTTTCAATATATTTCTTACTTAACATTAATTTTTATTTTAATTTAAAAAGGGGCAATGGATAAATAAGATTTTCATAGTGTCCTAGGTACTTGCCCATACTATCCCACACACCCTGCTACTCATAACTCTCCTCAGGGCAGATCTCTGGGTGGTATTCTTAAATAGTTGTTTAACCTTAAATAAAGCCTGAAACACATTCAAGAGACACAGCAATAGAAACATGCTGGTTTGAACATCCCAAGGATATTCAAAATCCTCAAGAGCTATTGTAATCAGCCTGGAAGAGAAAGGGAAGGTGTAGGAAGGTGTCTCCCTCGTAGACTGGCTCTCCGAGGAAAAGAGGTAAAAAAGTGTAATTATTAATAGTTTCCAAAAGATAGCTACCGAAGTACGGGGATGACGGTAGTGCTGAGTACAATCTCACAACCAATAGTTTTATCATACCATAAGCCAGTGTTACGCAGTACGGCAAAGCAGTAACTTTGATCCAACTCCCAGAGGTGATCAACAGCACCACAGAGAGTGCATACGGCAAGTACGGTGTTACATAGCACAACTCTGAGAGCAAGGACAACAACTCTGAGAGCAAATGAATCAACATTGTGACCAGCAACTACTAAACTAATATAATGAATGCTTATCACAAATTTGTTTTAACATGCTCAGGTCAGATCTGTCCTTATCTCAACCATTTGAGCCCCACGTTGGGCGCCAGAAAAGACTGTTGTGGTTTAACCCAGCAGGCA
>NW_009219873.1:0-3232 GCF_000690835.1 Fulmarus glacialis
CACCGCCCACGCGGGCACGGGCGGGCACACCCCCGGCATGGGCGCGCACATGCACTGCTGCCGTGCATGTACGTGCGCACACTCCCACACGCGCACAGGCACGCACAGCCCAGGCATGGGCGAGCACATGCGCTGCTGCCATGCACATACGTGTGCACATGCCCACACAGGCATGGGCGAGCACACGCACTGCCACTGTGCACATGCAGGTGCACCATTCACGTGGGCACAGGCGGGCACGTGCACGGCGTGGGAGAGCACACGCGCCACCGCCGTGCACATATGTGTGCACCATCCACACGGGCACGGGCAGACACGTGCATGGGCGAGCACATGGACGGCTGCCGTGCCCGTATGTGCGAACACAGGCACACATGTGCAAGCATGCACATGCCAGGCATGGGAAAGCACATGCACCACATCCATGCACGTATGTGTGCACAGGCATGGGTGAGCACATGCACCGCCGCTGTGCATATACGTGTGCACCACCCACATGGGCAAAGGCATGCGCATGGATGGCATGGGCGAGCACACACACCGTGGCCGTGCACGTATATGTGCACACGCCCATGCGTTCATCGGCATGCACAGCCCAGGCATGGGTGAGCACATGCACCACCTCCATGCAACTATATGTGCATATGGCCTCGCATGCGCGTGCACAGGCATGGGTGAGCACACGCACTGACACCTCCACACACTTACTTGTACACGAGCAAACTATATGAATATGCAACGTGCGCTCGCAGCCCGGAAAGCCAACCGTGTCCTGGATGCATCACCAGCAGCGTGGCCAGCAGGTGGAGGGAGGGGATTCTCCCTCTCTACTCTGCTCTGGTGAGACCCCACCTGCAGTGCTGCGTCCAGCTCTGGGGTCCCCAGCACAAGGAGGACATGGACCTGTTGGAGTGGGTCCAGAGGAGGCCACGGAAATGGTCCAAGGACTGGAACCCCTCTGCTAGGAAGAAGGGCTGAGAGAGTTGGGGTTGTTCCGGCTTGGGAAGAAAAGCTCCAGGGAGACCATATTGCAGCCTTTCAATATATAAAGAAAGACAGAGAGAGACTTTTTACCAGAGCCTGTAGTGACAGGAGAAGGGGCAACGGTTTTCAACTGAAAGAAGGTAGGTTTAGGTTGGACATAAGGAAGAAATGTTTTACGATGAGGGTGGTGAGACACTGGAGCGGGTTGCCCAGAGAGGTTGTGGATGCTCCATCCCTGGAAGTGTTCAAGGTCAGGCTGGACGGGGCTTTGAGCAACCTCATCTAGTGAAAGGTGTCCCTGCCCGTGGCAGGAGGGTTGGACTAGATGGTGTCTGAAGGTCCCTCCCAACCCAAACCCTTCTGTGACTCTATGGTGCGCATGCATGCAAACACCCCACAAAGGTGTATTTGTATAGGAACATGCTCCAGAGCGTGTGTACGGAGCTCACACACACGTGTGCACAGATGGGGGTGTGCCCCAAACACCGCTGGGAGGGAGAGAGAGTCTGGCCGCGCCTTCCACCCCGTGGTGTGCACAGGGCCCCAGCCCCACAGCGTGGGGTGCTGTGGCCCCCAGTGCCCAGCCCTCACCCGCTGCTGCTCTGGGACCCCCATGCTGGCAGCTGGCCAGGCCCAGACAAGAGTCCCTCATCCCCCCCAAACCGCAGCCCACCCCCGTGATGGGCCATGCCCAGGGGCAGGGGGCCTGGGGCTCCCTCGTCCCCCACCTTGTGCATGGCTTTGCCCTTTGAGCTGTAATAAGCAGGGGGGCAGGGGGGCTGCTGCAGGGTTTGGACCTCCATGTTTTGGGATTCCTTGTTTCCCACGTGGGGCAGGGGGCCAGGGCGGGGGGCTTGGCTCTCATTGAAGTATCACTACCCACCACGTCCTCATCCTCCCCCAGCTCTCTCAGGACCAGGGGTGCAGGATACAGTGGGACAGACTGGGGATCTGTCAGATGGAGAGATTATAGTCCTGGGG
This sequence comes from Fulmarus glacialis, assembly GCF_000690835.1. Taxonomy (NCBI): domain Eukaryota; kingdom Metazoa; phylum Chordata; class Aves; order Procellariiformes; family Procellariidae; genus Fulmarus; species Fulmarus glacialis. Next base: position 1,966 of record NW_009219873.1, read on the forward strand.
AGACAGGCAGCAGGGCCAGGGGCTACCCCAGCATGTCTGGGTCCTGTCTGCATCTCTGAGACACCCAGGAGCCCTGCATGCTACAATGAGCCTGCTGGCCTGCAGCTCCCCTGGGGTCCCACACAAGGATACCCAGGACCCACCACCCCATGGCCACATCCTGCGCAGGCACTGAGGGCCCTGGTACCCAGCAGCCCGGCCATGCCTCCTGTGCCCTGGGTCTAAGGTCCTGCCTGGCAGCAGTGGGAGCTGCATGGAAGGGCAAGTGGGTCTTGAACAGGCCATGGGGCACGGACACACGCATGCATGCATCCCTCTCCCCGTGTGCCTGCAGTTGACCATATCCTTGGGCTTGCACAGTAGCCCTGCCCACGCACATGTCCACACACTCACCCACATGTGCACGCGTTCACCCGTGTGTGCTTACCTGCCTGTGCATTTGCTCACCTGTGTGTGCACACACGTGTGCATGCATTCACATGTGCACATCACACATACATGGTCACATTCACCCACGTGTATGTTCACCTGCATGTGCATGTGTGCTCACACACGTGCATGCATTCACATGTGCACGCCACACATTCGTGGACATGTTCACCCATGTGTGTGTTCATCCGCATGTGCAGTCACTCGCCACGGGTGCTTGTGCTCCCCAGCATGGGGCTATGCTCCTCCCTGTGCACGTGTGCTCACACGCACAGCGTGTACTCATCTGTGTGTGCATGTGTGCTCACACGTGTGTGCATGCGTTCACCTGTGTGTGCATGCGTTCACCTGTGTGCACTGACATGCATGTGCCTGTATTCCCCCATGCGGCCACGTGCTCATACTCAGCATGCTTTCAGCCATTCGTTTACGTGCTCCCATGTGCATGCATGCATTTACGCCGGTGTGTGCTCGCATGCATTCACAGACACTCACCCCTGTGCACATGCTCACCCGCAGGTGCATGGGCTCACATGCAAGCATCCTCTCGTGTTTCCGCGCCAACGTGCATGTACATACACTCCAACACATGTGCATGAACTCACCGATGCGCGCCCATGCTCACCCACACGTGCATGTGCTCACACACACCTGCACTCATGCACCCACACGTGTGTGCATGCGCACACGACCACCCCCGTGTGCGTGTGCTCACACGTGTGTGCTGGTGCCATCCGGCGGCCGGCGTTGCCCTTGCACCGCGGTTCCCCCAGCCGTGCTTGGGGTCGTGGGGCTGCCAGGCGTGGGCAGGGGGCCGGCGCTGCCCTGGCACGGGGAA
>NW_009219874.1:0-13238 GCF_000690835.1 Fulmarus glacialis
CGCCCCCCCTGGCGTGTCCCCTCGGGGGAGCCGAGCCTTTCCCCCCGCAGCTCCCCGCTGATCCCCCGCGGCCACCTTGCTTGGTGGCCCCTCGCCTCCCCCGGCACCGTGCACCCCACCGCGGCAGGGATGTGGTAGTGCCCTGTCAAGACAGGGCCTCCCTAGAGGTGCCCTAATCCCTCTTCAGCTCCTTGGAGATCTCCTTCGGCGAGGACATCTCCATGGAGACCTCCTCCATGCGCGGCCCCGCCTTGGGTTGTTCGCCATGGGGAGACAGTGGCCATGTGCCCTGGTGGGTGGCCTTGGCTCCCGCGTGGGACAGCCACCTCACCACGCTGCAGCCCGCCAGCGCTCCCCTTTTAGATTTACCCACCATGGTCGTGAGGAATCGCTCGATGTTGGAGAGCAGGGCCTGGCTGAACACTGTCGTATACTTGTAAATGATTTGTCTTAAAGTATGTTGAAGACAGAAGTAAAGCAGCATAAAATGACATTACATTTGGCAAAGGATGTTAGCATTCAGGGGATTTAAAATAACTGGTTCTTTTGTAATATGTTTTACTAACAGGGAAGAAATTTGTATATGTTGAGCCATCTAGGAGAGTTAAAGAAATACTTGAAGAAGAGCTTCATTTTCAGAGAGAAGCTAAACATCCAGCTGCAGGTAATCCTCCTTATCAGCAAATGGCAAGTGTTTGTCAGGGCAAATGAAATATAAATTTTTTTGATGAACTGTCTCAAAATTAGTATTTTAAAAAAACAGCCCAGAACACTTATGTAATAGCCTGGGGAACATTTAAAAACAGAAGATTTGCATATAGTCATTGCTACTTTTTTTTTCAGTCTGAAATTATGGGACCATAGAGAACATGGATAATTCCATATGATCTATCAGTTTAATAAAACAGAAACAAATGCCAAGCAGTAGGGAGGTTTTGTTACCTTTTTCCTTGAACGAAGTGCTGTAGTTATTAGAATACTTTGTCCCCTTCTGCTATTCAAAAATGAAGTTGGTGTTGAAAAGGAGTTGAGGTAAGAATGATAAAGGTAAATAAAGAACAGGAAAATGGTGAAAGCAATTAGAAAATCAGTCTGTTTAGGCAGCTTAAAGGTTATGGAGAGACTTGATTACAGTAGGCAAATGAGGAAATGGAAGTCTAAGAGGGAACAAGGTGTTCAGTCTAGCTAAACTATTAAAAGTTCTGAGAACGGGAGGTAAAAATGAGATGAGATCAGAGTACAAATAATTAGCGTTTTTTAACAATTTAACAAAGATCACTTAGATTCACCATTTTTAATACACACTTCAAATATTTTGCACTTAAACCATTAGCCCTGGTCCAAACTCATTTGCTAGTCTTGGTGCAGGAATGGGCCTGAAGCCAAGTGACCCATATAAGACAAAACTTACATCATGCTGGTGGTCTCCTGCAGCCATAAGATCTATTAATCTAATTGTAGAAAACTAATTTTCAGAAGTTTGTAATGTTTAAGGATAGGTTGTCTTATCTGGTTGACTACAAGGTCTTACTGCCTTTATCAGCCAAGCCAAGCTGTATTTTATTAAGTACCTCTCTGTAGAGTCCACCGAGTAGAGCTGGTTATTCCACAGCTTCCCTCATTAGTTTGCTCTAGTGGTTGGCGTATTAAAAAAAAAAAGCCTGATTAATAATTTGGATTTGCATGATTCAGCTCCTTGCTTTTCTTGGATATATAAAGTGCCTTTTTTACTATCCAGAACTTTCTTCCAGAGGAGGTATATACACATATATTTGGTTTTGGCTCTTTAGGTACTCTCACCAATAGTTTTACCTTCTCTTTTAAAATGTGAATACCAAATCTGATCATGGTATTTCAGTATTTGTATCACTAGTAGCCTGTAGAGAGAGAGAATCATCTACTTATTTTAGCGCTAACATTAGCACTAGGACCTTGAACAGTTTGTTGGCTGTAACTCCTAAATGTAGAGCTTTTGCTCCACAATACACAGTTCCCATTCTGTAGCACCACATTCTCTTCCATACAGTAAAGCTATTCCTTGGTTATATTAAGCTGCATTTTGTTGGAATAAGCCCACCACTGTATCTCCTAATTACTACATCCTCCACAAATGTAATAAGGGCATTTTTGCCTTTGTTTTTGCACATTTGGAAAATTTTGAAAAAAATCTGGTTTCTCTTATGTAGGATTGAGACCCAAGTCTAAACTCACTCAGAATGAATTTTAAACAGTTGGATTCACAGACAAAAATGTACATAAGTTAGGTGATGTAATAAGTATCCTGTCAGATGTAAAGACCATTTGAACCTGCAATTCCATTACTGTGATTAGGCTCCTTAGGCAATTACAGCACACACCTGCAAATGAATGACTTATGTAGGCTCTGTCTATAGTAAATGGAGAGAAAAAAGCACTTTGGAAATGCAATTCTTCTGACTTGTCGTAGATACTTACCGTCGCATGTGTCATGCTCTAAAAGCGCCTGTTCTTTTCCCGTTGACTGTAAAGGGGTTCTGGAGAAGTAGCTGAACTGCAGATGTTAACATTGGTCTGCTCAATCTGCTCAGGTGTCTAATGTTACTAAGAGCTGAACACAACTATATTTCACTGCATCCATCTGCCAGTGGATCAAAATTGTCTGGAATATTTCAGTCTGATCGTATAAATGGAGGCACCATATATGTTCTCATGATTTCTGGGGAGTCCCCCAATGAAATGTATGTTACAAAGGCTAAAAGTACTAAAGATAATATAGAAACATTACAAAAATATTAATTAGAGGAATGTATAATATGGATGTATAACAAGCTCAGTGTGTAAATGGTATGTATAGCATAATGTTATATGCACAGCATAACAATGCTATGTATAATAAGGTCAAATAGATGCTGGTGTACAGATTATTCAGCAAGTACCTAGTTCCTTTTTCATCTGTATACATTTAGAGATGCTCCCTAAGTGGCTTGTGCTCTGTTAAACAACAATTGTCAGGTTGGATGGTTACTGATTTACACAGTTTAGATTATTAGTAAGTTTATTCTTTTGCTTAAATTAGATGGTTAGTAAATTGTAACCTTTCCACAAAATAAATTAGCTTTTTTGTTTTGTTTTGGTGGTGTTGGTTTTGGTTTGGTTTTTTGTTGGGGGGGGGTGGTTGTGGTTGTGGTTGTTGTTGTGCTCTCTTTTTATGAGGGCATTTGGTATTCCAGTATGACCAATACATCATGCTGGATGCATCGATGGTATTACTGCTGGTTCTTATACATTATAGATAAGCTGCATCCTGGTTCAGTTAGGAGCCTAGTAGTCCTAAGCTGTTCTACAGACAGTAGAGAGCGACGTATACCTTTAGCAATCTGAATTGCTCTCTGAAGATGTCAATCTCGTTTCATTAACTATGGAGGAAGATTATAATATTCTGCTTAACTATTTCTAATTACTGTATAGACCAAAGGGACTGTCTTTTAAAAGTTGCATTAATTCTAGAACAAGTTGAAGTAATCAGTTATAACAGTATTATTTTGACAAATTATTAACAGTGGCTCTGGAAGGAATTTGGAGTGTGAAAAAGAATTTCTCCATTGGAAGCCTGAAGCCAGTGTCACAGAACAGAAACGGTTTACTTTTACAGCCTCGATTCTACTCAAGGCATGCAGGAATGAAAAGTAAGAGTCAATAATAAGAAACACTGTAACACCTCCTTTTAAAATTGCAGGGTAATATTATTTTATAATTCATTGACATCTCACAGGACTGCAGATTACCTATATGGGCTTATAGTAATCACCTCTGGCATCTTTCTGCAGAGCTAACCCACCTATTCCTTTAGTTAGTAGCCAACAGACTTAAAATCTTTGCATAAGAAACCTGTTTAGGACTACTATGTTGAGTCACCTGATTTCATATTCTGAAACCTTTTGTAAATGTGTGGAATAATCACTTGTTTCCTATTGATAGGTGGTGAGTGTTGGTTTTGTGTACATAATGAACCTTACTTGCCTTTCTTAGCATCCAACCTTAACAAATTCAAATGTTTGGGAAAGCCCTCCTCCAACACACCTCCTGAAAAGAGATTGATCTAGGTATCATGTCAGGCATTTTAGCAGTTGCCTGCAATGGTCAGCTGGTGCTCTGGGGCATGTATTTCTTTCTTTACAGTCTGTGGAGCAGACCTGTTCCTTATGAGCTGGTGGATTTTAGCATAATCATCTCAGTTCAGTGAAATGTATTAACTTTGTAGTGGAAGGTGAAAGCTTCCAACCCTAAGGAAACAAAGTTCAGTAGCTCTGAAAGAGGAGTACTGTTAGTGCCATGAGCTTGCAGAATATATGAACTCAGCATATTTTGTCATTAAATGAAGCTCCTTCCCATGTTCTCGGGGGCTAGTGGTTTAAAAATACCCCTAGCTGCATGACTAGCACCTCTTTCTTCCTATCTTGATCTTGTGAGCTCTGGAGATACTAGCATCATAGTTACAACAGCAGCATGAAAAGTTGCTAGTATAAGAAGCGTTTAACCAGTACAGCCTTCTGCCACGCTGCCTTTACTCTAGAGTTACTACTTGTAGGAATATTTTGGTTATAGAGCCGGCCTAATCTATGTCAGGTATTAACTACAGTCACTTCTGGTATGTACTTAAGCCGAGAAAATTTTAGCCACACCATAGAAAATACAACCAAAGAATGCCTCAGAGTTGGGAGACATTGGCTGAACTCATGTTCCTGAGGCTTCTAGTGAAGGCACACAGAGTTTTCAAAGATCCTGATCTTCTCCATTTCCTGTTAAGATCCAAGAAGAAAGAACAGCTTTAAACAAAGCAGTTTATTCAAATTGATTTAGGTGCTGAAATTTATGGGATCTGCTGGTTTTCCTTTGGGAATTTAGATGTACCTTCATTCCCAGGGACTGCTGCTAGAGACAAGTGGTGCTCTCCTCACTAGCTATACTGCCTGTTTTGCGGTGGCATAGGCAGGTATCATGAGCGATGGTGGCAGAAAAGATACGAGACAGGAGAAGAACTGGAAGCAATCTGGCTTCAGCTCCTATGCTCACTAAACCATTTCCATTCACACATCCTCTTTTGTGTAAGGATCTGGGGAAGAAATGAGGTGGTAATATACTAATTGGGAGATGGAGTAGGTACAGGCTATGGAAATGGACAAAAAAGAAGAGGGGTTTCTAGAGAGAAGATGAGTCTACTGTGTTTAGTGCCAGAAAGAAAGGCATCAGCAAAAGGAAAAGGAAGAAGCACAGACAAGGGGAAGGAAAGAGGAGACATAGAACAGAAGGTTGGGAATTCCTGAAGGGAACTGGAGAGAGGAGAAAACCGTTCAGCAATGCAAAGATAGAAACTGTAAGAAATGAAGAGAAAAGATGTAGGAGAACTAAGTAGAAGAGGGAAAAGGAAAAAAAAATACCCATGTTGCTGAATTTACCGAAGTTAATGCATTTATTTTTGCTTCTCCCTTTTACTGCCTTTCCCTAAGAGTGACTAGCGGTTTGGGGGGGCTCACTATGTAGTGTCTCATCCATCCTTAGAGCGGATCTTGTTTTTTTACAGATTGCTGAACTTTAGTGCTATGAAGACCTGAGCCTGTTTTGATGTGTCAGATCAAACATCAAAATGACTAGCTGCCTTTGGAAATGTAGATCTGTATTTCTAAGATTTTGAAGAAAGTTCTGCTTGGAGAGGGAGCTATTTCCCCTTTTTTCGTCGTTGTTTTATTCATATCCTCATGCTGCTTTTTAATCTGATGTTGTAGTAGCCAAATCTGATCCATATTTCAGCCAGTGATATGAAGATGTCACAATCCAAAAATTACAAAATGTTCTTGCTCACAAAAACGTGCTACTATGAAACTTGACGTTTTCATAGGCTTCTCTGTTGCAAAGTGATACTAAGTTCCGGCAGAAGATTGTAATGTAATTGAAGAGGTGCCTTAAAATGCCTTAGGCTGAGTCCATTCATTAAACAGAGCAGTTCAGAAGCCATGAGTTTGTGATGCGATATCTAGCCTGATTTAATAAAAGTTTAACATAAATAAGCCTCTCTGTATATGTCTCTATATATGTAAGAGTTATTATAGAGTCAAAGAGCCACAGAGGCAGCATGGAACCTGAAATAACCTGTCACTTAACTCTCACTCATAACCATTATTACAGTGAGGTAATACCAAATGATCATTAGTTTGTTTTGTATTATCATACCACTTAGGAAACAAATGTGGATCCTTCTAGGTACTGTATAAAACCAGAACAAAAGATAGCTTTGAAAGGTCCTGGATGATTGGAGGAGGTACCAGAGACAGGAGTGACATTTGCAGCTACAGGAACAGCTTCAGTGCTCTGGTAGCAGACGAGAGGCTGGAAGCTCTCTCCAGCAAAGCATCTGAGCTGGCTGAGCGTGAACCGTGCAGGAGGAAGTGAAGTGTGATAGTAGTTGGAGACTACTCCTATTTGCTGCCCCAACATGCTGTCTGGGGAGGTTTGTTAAGGGGCTGAGATCTGGGAAGATGTGGAGAGCACGCTGAGTCTTGTCTGGGCCTCAGACTTTTACTCCCTGCTGCTCTCCCACATGGTCACCAACGATACTGCCAGGGGAGACATGGAGTGTATCAAGCATGACTACATTGTTGTAGGGTGAGTCAAAGACATAGGTGCCCAGGTGGTTTCTCCTGAATCCTACTGGTGAGGAGGTAGGGCTGGAGGAATGGATGGATCCTGTAGGTCAACTATTGTTTGCACAGCTGGTGCTGAAAATGGGGAGTTGGCTTTTATGACTATGGGATGTCCCCTCTTTGAGGACCAAGAACTGCTGGGAAGAGATGAGATTCACCTCAACAAGTGGGTCAAAAGCTGTGTTTGTACCACATCTAGAAGGATCCATGATTGTTTCCTAAGTGCTGTGATAGCACAAGAAATATATAGTAGTGATCATTTGCCTGGCCAACCTGGGGAGAACTATAAGCAGGAGTGACAGGGGAGGGAGATGATAATGCCCGATCAGGTGATGAGGAGACCAGGTTGGTAGGCATGATATTTCCTGTCTTCAAGTTTAACAATCTAACTTAATGATCAGTCTTTGCCATATTTCTAGAATAACTGTAGCACATTCTTTTCCAAATTAATACTACTTAGCACTTACCCTACAGTTTTCATTGCCAGAATTCTTCCCAGATATCCCTCTAGCACATTTGTGGGATAAACAACTCTCTTTAAAGGAGGGAATTGTATTGCACAATGAAAAAATTGAACTAGGACTGATGGACAATTTAAAATTAGAGTTGCAGTGTTCTTTATTCCCCGTTATACCTCAGACTGATAATTCACATCTTTCCTAAGACATGATCCTAAGAGGTGGACATGGGATTTGTTTCTGGGGCTCTCAGATCCTAGAAAGTAGCTAAACCACACTGAATATTGTTAAAAAGGAAAAGTCTCAGTGACAACTTTGTGAAGCTAGACTTTGTTTTCCTTCGCTTTTTTTACAAGTATCTGTGAATGAAATGGGATGTTTGTTTTTGATTGTCTGGAACTCTTCTCTGACACTAGAAGTTTGTTTTTATTTCTGTATCAGTGAGAAGGGGGGGAAAAAAACCCTTACTTGGCTCCAAGCCAACTCTTTTCAGCTTTTCCATTTGACTTCTAAATGAAAAAAATTATTGGCACTGAAAATTGCACCTGAGGCACTAGAGGAGTAGCTGCTTTTGAAAACATTATTCTCACTTTTTAGATGCAAATTTGATCACGAACCAAACAATAATGTTTGAAAAACACTGGGTTTTCAGACAGAGGCTTTGGTTAAGCTTGTTGCATCTCACTTCTGCTCCTTGCTTCACTTTTATTCTACTCCCCTCCCCCTGCTTTCTCATTCTTAGTAATTTTTTTTCATGGTCTTGTTTTACAATTTTCCAAATGAAAAGACTTTCTGGGTCTATCCTGGATTCCTGTACTAGCTCAGTTTTGCTGCAACAAAGGCAGATTTGTGAATCTCATTTGCTCCTTTGCTCCCTCTTCCTTTTTGTGCAACCTTGTACAATGGAGAAATGTCTTTTAGATCTTTTCCACTGAATATTTTATTTCAGTTACGAGGCCTGGGTAATTCCTAGCTAGTCGGATATATTCATGTTCGTGACCTTTTTATGTGTCTCATCTTTCATTTGAATAAACCAAAGAAATTTGTTTAAATATAAATAGTAATGTTATTAATATTACTATGATATTTATAATATAATATTTCATTAAATGGGGTGTTGGGTTATTTAAATTAACTGTGCTCACATTTTAACATAGTGATTTTTTACTGTCTAACTGTTCAGCTGCCCTTTTCTCTTAGTTTTTTTATATTATTTCATTTCCAAACTAAACAATACTGTTTTGAAAGACAAATGTTATCATTGCTTCCATGTATTAATAACAGTGTTTATAATATAATATTTCATTAAATGGGGTGTTGGGTTATTTAAATTAACTGTGCTCACATTTTAACATAGTGATTTTTTACTGTCTAACTGTTCAGCTGCCCTTTTCTCTTAGTTTTTTTATATTATTTCATTTCCAAACTAAACAATACTGTTTTGAAAGACAAATGTTATCATTGCTTCCATGTATTAATAACAGTGTTCAAACACTGACATCTTTCAAAGGCTACACCTACATTATCAAGCAATGAAGCACAATAGGAGGGGGTCAAGTTATTAAAGCAATTGGTGCTGAGAGCCCCATAACTAGACTATAAGTGGTTTAGGAGATTTACCTTAAACTAGAGCTAGTCTCGTCTCCTGGACTGAAATGTCACCTCGATGCTTGAGGTTCAAAGATGTTTGAAGAAAAGCTCTACCACAAACCTTGCCCTCTGGCCTGGGGGATGCTCACGGAGTAAAATGAGAGCATCAGTGCTGGTTGCACATCACTGCCCCTGCCACTGTTGCTGTGTAAGATGCAGTCCAGTGCTCCAAAAACCACGGAAGATTGAAATCCATGATAACTCCTAACAAATATCCACAGAGCCAAATTCAGACTTGCTGGTACACACACACACGTCAAAATATCTGAGGATCATGTGGTTTTGGTAGGAAAGTTTTCTGCTCTGGTTTTGGCTCTGGTCTACACTGGTGAACAACAAAGACATGTGCTGCAATGGAAGGTCGAAAAGCGTTCTGGGACAGGATCCTCCATCCACAGTGTGCCCAGCACATTTATTCATGCCAGTGCTTTGACCTGGAAACGTCAACTTCACATAGTTTTAATCCAACCCTGCTCACAGTCACAAGTGGAACTGTAGCCGGGCAGAATATTTTAACATCACATTTGCTGCATGTGCGATAACGTGGGCTTGTCTGTCCAGAAGCTGTTCATCCAATGAGGCAGCCATCAACTTTCAACTGAATCTTTTATCTGTGGTCATATTTCAGAATTTTAAACTTCCAAGCAGAAAGATCGTAATCCTGAATACGAAGCACTAGGTAATAAAATTACAGGCATTTAAACTTTACGCTAAAATACAGTGTGCGTTTTATACAGAACAGAACTTTTATCACTCTTTTTCATACAGGATTTAGATTCTTACTTGACAAAAACTTGCGTTGAAACCACGGGGACTATTTATGAAGAAGAGATTTCAAAGTCATTCTTAGTGTCATTTTGGTACCAGATAGCAGCCTGCTACTCTTTGAAGCTGATCATGTTTTCTTAGGTTAAAAAACTCCACAGGGTTTCCCTGGTTGACAGAATGTCTGGCTTGATAGCTGTGGCTGAAAATACGACATCTTGCAAGTACCTTTTAAACTGTGTTTGCAAGACAGTTGACAAATAACTTCAAAGACTTTTCTAGGCTTAAATACTTCTCAAGTGTGACAAAACAGAGTGAGTCAGAGTAGAAGAGGAAGCCATCTGGGAAGCTCTAGGCGTAAACATTTACTGCTGTTAGAAATGGCAAACATTTAACCTTCAAATAAGTAGAATATTTTTTATTTTGCAACAGGTTCATTACTAACGGCCAGCATTTTATTTTAAATTCCTGATTATCAGCAACAGTGGAGCTTACTGTCGTTTCCACAGAGCAGTTAAACCACAGTTCCCCAATATGTGTATACAGTACCAAGAAGTCTGTGTGGTCCTCAGTCCACGGAGCTATCTCCTGGGCTGGTTTACCTCCAAAGCAGACAAAACCAGGTGTGTTTCCTCTGGAAGGTCTGCAGGCATCTGGTAATGCTACTCAACCTTCATCATATTGTACTTCTCAGCAACATCTATGGAGTTTTTCCCAAGTCAGAGTGAACAAAACTGCTTGACAAAACCCTACCAGCGCAGAGTAGCTGATGGCGATTGTGCCACAGACACGCTGTGTTTTATGGCAGAAGGGAGGCAAACAGGAGCTGATGTGGCTTACTGTCAGGCTAGTATTTCTTCTCTAGAAGAGAAATGAGACATTAAAAAGGAGAGAGAAACTCCTAACCTACAAACAGGTCTGAGGACACCTGACTTCTAACCCTGGTCCTGACAGTGAGGTCACTCCCTGTATCCCTCACTCTACAGCAACACACCATGTCTTGCTTGTAAGTTTACTAACCAAAATTTCTAGGAGGCTGCTAGACTCTTAGTTGAAGACATGCCTATCATTACTTTCAGTAGTGACTATGATGAATATCTAACTAAAACATTTCTGTGCTATCTCCCACATTGTGAGGTGTTTGAAGAACACACAGAGATAGCAAAACAATTAGATCTGTAATTTGTAAAAATTCTAAAATACGCCTTGAAAATAGATTTCATCATGCTGTAGATACAAATTCTATAAAGACTTTTGAACTAGTGGACTCCTCACAACGTGTAAATGTAAACGTATTTAGTCTCCACAGAGGCAGATGTAATATGAAAAGGAACTTACGGTGACAGTATTACTCATAGAAACATTTTAGGCTACTGTCCTCTCATCCTGAATTGATCTAATTCTTATTTGCCACAATAAGGAAATGTTATAATACTGGATTTCCATGCTGTATACACCATCACAACTTACTGTGGATTTCAGTAATAGCTTTCTTCAATATGCAGTGTAGAGCTCTAGCTGATGGTGTGTTGATGAATATAGAAAGCCTCGTTTTGATCTCACGCTAAATAATTCAACAGTTTTTTCTTGTATGACAACAGTCTTAAAAAGGGTGCCATTGCAGTGTAGCCGAACGTCACGCTGAAGTTCCACTGTGGGACTGCAAAAAATCAAAAGTAACTAGCCAACTCTTGCTATTAATCTTCATAAGGAAAGCTTTTTTTTTTTTTTCCCAAATCTGTCACTACTTGGCTTATAAAGACTTCCATGTTGAGTTGTCCTGAAACATTTCATAAGCCCTGAATTAATGCCAACATTTTTGTTGACTTTACCATTTGCAGGATCAGGCCTGGCATCATCAGTGTAATTGGCTAGGCTTTGGAACAGGAATGGCTTAGCATCAAATCTTTATGCAATGGAAATGAAAACTTGGCTAGACTAAGACTCCTCCAAAGTCATATATCAATGCTGAAAGTTAAGTTCCTGAAGGAATATAAGAACTGCCATTGCAGCTGATACGATCAAACTTAATGAGTGAATCAGAATTCCACAAAAGTCAATTGAGCTCTCCCGCTGGCTTTCATGGGTCCCAAATTTCTCACATTGTCTGCAGAAATGGCTAAAATTACTAGCAGTAGAGCTTTTGGAGCACTTTGAATCCTTAATTAAGGCAGACTAGGGATTGTGCTCATTTTAGGCAGTGCTCGTTGTATTGGATGGATTCTGGATTGATTCTAGATACAGCTCATGCTCTCAGAGGATTTGACTCTCCCTTAGCATTGTTTTTCTACATTTGTTTGCAGTTTTCTACTGCGGTAAAATAGTTTTCCCAGATTCCCATTTTGTGACTAAAATCAGTGTTATTTGTCAAGACAGGTCCTATGTTTATTGCACTAAGATTTTTTTGCTACTATTGGCTAGCATGCTATTTTGCAGACAATACTAGATTAGAAAGTGAGGATGACATCCTGGCTTGTACAATTTCAATTCAGAGAGGCCTTGATAAACTTGGAGTAAGCCAACAGAAACCTTGGGAAGTTCAGCAAGGAGAAAGAGCAAGTTTTGTGTGTGGAACAGAAAACCCCCGTGCACTGGTACAGGCTGGGAACTGGCTGGCTGATAAACAGCCATGCTGGAAAGTATTAACAATTTGGAAAACTAAAAGAAAATAAATTAGAGGAATTTTTTTTGTCCTTTTAAAGCTTTCTTAGAACCACATATGTTTACATTAAAATTTTTAAATCTCACAGCTATTTAAAAACTACAAAACGTTATGGTTACCAGAAAATTACTTTTTCCATCTCTGTTTCCCAGAGCTGCTGTGAAAAAGTATATCAGAGAGGCTCAAAACCTTTTTCCCAAGTCATTTGCTTCAGTGAACTAAGAGATTCATTGATTCACACAGTTCAGAGACTGTTTGTACAGAACTGGAGAGCTTCCAGCTCTGACACTATGTGTTTTCATATCCATCAGCTATAGATCCAAGGTCTTCTCATATAGATCTACTGAAGGCAGCGGAGTTACACCAGGCATAAATTCTCACGGATCATTTGGATTGCAGTACAGCTTTTACATACCACGTAGGTCAAGGCCCTGTGACTTGTCTCTATATTAGTAAAAAAAGTGATTCAAGCCTGTTTACTCCCTGTTAATACTTTTAGAGGTGCTTGAAACTGTTTGAATTTGACAGGAATTCAAAGCTACTGTGGCTGCTGTCACTTCTTTTTTTTTTGTTAAATAAGTGATTTATTCAAACCTTCTCTCAACTTCACTCTCTGAATTGCAACTGTTTTAAAAGAAAATCCCCTGCATCTTCCAGAGCACTTGCCTGCAAGGCCACAGAATACAACATGTAAACCATAGCTCGGTTACTGTGGGAAAACCCTTTTGCCGGAGTTTAAAACCCCTGACTGTTTCAGGCGTGGACTGGAAGAAGTAAGTGAGAAGGCACATGGGAAGCAGCGGAGCAGTCCTGCTCTCTCCTGGGCAAGAGGGCAGGGAGACAGGAGGATGCGTTGGCTTTCGTGGCGTGCATGGCAGGGCTCTCCTCTGCCCGTGGTCCTCTGCCCCACGCTCCTACCTACACCTGTGCAGGTGCCCCGAAGCCCCCTGTGAGCCATCCCTTTCTCGTGCGTGCTGGGGTCCGGGCTCTGGCCCTTCCCGAGTGCGGAGACACAAATTCCCTCTG
>NW_009219875.1:0-22740 GCF_000690835.1 Fulmarus glacialis
ATCCCATCCCTCAAGCGTGTCGACTGCACAACTCAGTTTGGTGTCATCCACAAACTTGCTGAGGGTGCCCTCGATCCCACTGCCTATGTCATTGATGAAGATACTAAACAGTAGTGGTCCCAATATGGACCCCTGCGGGACACCACTTGTCACCCATCTCTATCTGGACATTGAGCCGTTGACCACTACCCTCTGGATGTGACCATGCAACCAATTCCTCATCCACCAGACAGTCCACCCATCAAATCCATGCCTCTCCAGTTTAGAGAGAAGGACATTGTGGGGGACCGTGTCAAAGGCCTTACAGAGGTCCAGATAGATGACATCTGTAACCCTTCCCATGTCCACTGATGTAGTCACTCCATCATAGAAGGCCACTAGGTTGGTCAGGCAGGACTTGCCCTGGGTGAAGCCACACTGGCTTTCTCGAACCACCTCCTTGTCCTCCATATGCCTTAGCATAGCTTGCAGGAGGATCTGTTCCATGATCTTCCCAGGCACAGAGGTGAGACTGACTGGCCTGTAGTTCCCCGGGTCTTCCTTTTTTCCCTTTTTAAAAATGGGGGTTATATTTCCCCTTTTCCAGTCAGTGGGACCTTCACCGGACTACCACGACTTCTCAAATATGATAGATAGTGGCTTAGCAACTTCATCCGCCAGTTCCCTCAGGACCTGTGGATAGATCTCATTGGGTCCCATGGACTTGTGCACCTTCAGGTTCCTTAGATGGTCTCCAACCTGATCTTCTCCTACAGCTCTTCATTCTCCCAGTCCCTGCCTTTGCCTTCTGTGGATTGGGCGGCGAGGCTCGAGCACTTGCCGGTGAAGACTGAGGCAAAAAAGTAATTGAGTACCTCAGACTTCTCCATATCCCAAGTAACCAGGTCTCCCATTTAATTCTGGAGAGGGCCCACATTTTCCCTAGTTACAAGAGACATTGCCCTAGTTATAAGAGACAGAATTTCGAGTTCTGATAGAGAATGAAGCAAAGTGTATTTGGCCATGGCTTTTTCTAATAAAATAAAAAAGGAAGTTTAAGGAACAAGTAAGTTTATTTGCAGGAAGAAATACTAGAAATGTAACGATGAAACTTTATATTACAAAGAGAAATACCAACCTCGAACACACTCTTGGTGATTCCGAGGAGCCCGAAATATGCCATCCCAGTTGCACCTGAATTCACGCATATTTCCCCAACCTCATCGGCTTTACACAGATAAGGAGTCCCATCCACCTTCACAACACAGACATTTGCTAAAGGGAGAGGAAGAACACAGAATCACAGCACTGGCATGCTTCAGTAGCTGACACAGAACTTGCTTTGCCACTGACAGGCAGATAAAGATTTTAATATCAATTACCTATCAGCTACAGCAAAAACATAGCATGCAAGAGAGCTCTATCTATCTTTTTGACAGCCTGTGTAATATGTTCTCCAAGATTAAAGATGCAAGATTGCAAATGCAATTTTTTTTTTTTCTTACAGTGCTTCACAGCCTACACATCAGCTGCAACTGCATCCAAAGCTGTAGCAATTGCTTTTCAACATGAAGGTATATAGTTTGATCAAATACAAGCATAAATGAGAATAAAGATGAAAAATAAGAAGATACCAATTACAGACATACCATTCCTTTTATTTATTGCACACTTTGGTATTCATAGTATCATCCCTTAAGTTATGTGAGAAACACATTAGAAATGGAGAGAAAACTAGGGTATTTTATTCTCTCACTGTCAGGTCAATGATTTTTCTGTGTTATGTCCCATTTTCTTTTAAAGCAGGCCAGTCTGCCAACTACTATTTGGAGACCACAGACAACTCATCTCACAGAGTTGTTCCTTACTGAACTTACTCCTGTGACTACATATTATCTCTTCCCTATCCTCAGTTTGATGACCTTCAACTCATTAAAAGGATTGCATTTCATAAAGGTCCTACTGCTATTAAACTTACCAGTTTTCTTCTGAAATCTCAGAAGTCTTCCTACACTGAAATTTTCTTATTTTTAATCAAGAATATACACACTTGTAAACCAAGTATTACACTGAGCTTTGCTCTGGCCACTGGTTGTATTTTACTTCTGAAGCCACTGTTTTCTCAGAGGTTTCTCTGGCTAAATAGAGCCCTTGCTTAAGCAGTCTGGATTTGTCCTTTCCTAGTCCGAAAGGGAAACAAAAAAGGATATGGAGGGAGAAGGCACGATGGAGCAAGGAAGTTTAGCTTAGCACTTCAGACTCAAGATTAACAAAGAAATCAAAATGGCTACCTGGGTCAATACAAAATAAACAGAGTCTTTGAAAAATAACATAGACTATGCCATAAATTAATGTTCTGCCCTTTTCCATTGTGTCTGCTTCCAACTCAAGACTATCAGAGTACTCTGTGGTCATGCATACTATATTAAAGAAAACAAAAAACCCAGAGGTATCAGAAATTTGTTTAGTTGGTTTATTTCTATCAGGATCTTTTGAATGTTTTGGCCATGGAACATATGTCAGATGGGAAGCCCAGATAAGGCTTACAAGAGCCATTATGAAGGACTGTATTACTGTTTTCTAATTTAGCCAATCTTAAGTGATATACAGATAGCCCTTACTTTTAGCACTGTTCAACTAACATCAAGAGAAATCATAAATGGAAAGTGGCACATTTCCTTTAATACTAATATAGGATAAAGCCAGCTCTGCTGCAAGCATGGACCAAGAACTCTGCTGGTAGAACTGGTTCATAGGTGCATTTTCTAATCTTAGAGAAGTCTTCAGTTCTCAACAACTTAAGTCTGAACAGGACAGACAGTAATTCACCCTACCAATAGATCAACCTCTAAATTATCTTGGTTTCATAAAAACTATCTATCAGAACAACTAGCATTTATTAATAAAATGTTTGGATCCATGCAATAATAACCTTTGGCGACCAAATAAGGAGACGCCACTCAAATTCTGGTACAGGTCCAAGTCCAAATTAGAACAACAGTTTCAGTTGCTGAAAATTATACGTATGAACTAGAAGGTTGGAATTAAATTGTACAGTATGAACTATCAGTTAGTCATGGAAAAAACACATTTTGCGATTTAGGAGGAGAAGCTGGAAAAAAGGCCATTTAAAACTTAATGGTAAATTGAAACAGAATAAATAGTTTATTACCACAGGAAAAAACTCGAGTTAATCTCAGAACTCTGTATGTAACACTTAAGCAATGATGCAGAGAGAAGTACTGATAACTGGAGAAAGCGCAACAATTTGTAGGCGTACACAAATGCTACAGTCCTCAACCCATGCAAAAACATGGAAAAAACAACAGATTAGCCTACAGTCCCCAAATGATGCTCCATCCATGAAGTCCAAGGACAATCCTATCACCCTGATCAAGTAGAAAAAAATACTTACCAGTAACCAATGTATGACACAGGTAGTCTACACGTACATTCTAACAGCAGGCATAGTTCTGCCCTGCCATGTGATACTGCAAGGTTTTCCTTTTGCAGTATCTGTAGAGCCTGTACTCTTGCTTCTCCTTCTTTTCCTGCTTCATGTGTGACATACAAGAGAGTGCATCTACCACCATTTCAGTCTCTCTCAACAGCATTGCATCTGAAAAAGAATTAGAGAGAAAGGAAAAGCAGATGGGACAGGAATGTACATGTGGACTACACATCACGAAGAATACTGATTACTAGTAAGAAAGCTTGCTTTCTTCAAATGAGTCCACACGTACATTCTTATAGATGGTGACTCTCAGCAGCTAGCCCTGCCATGAGATTTCTGGCAGCGGATGAGAATCCTACTGTGCAAACAAATGACCGCACTGATGCCCTACCAAAGACTGGATTCAGCTTTAGATGTTTCAAGATCAGCACAGCATGAATGCAAGAAGAATGTCAGAGGCCTGCAAAGCAGAAGGCTACTACCAAAGGTGCCTGATGAGTGCTACAAAGTGCTCTCTTCTTCCACTTCCACAGTTTCGTAGTGGATCTGTATGCAACTGATTACCGTTTGGATTGTTACTGTGTGCCAACAGTGGAACTCCAGGATCTTCTTGTAGCAAGCAAGTCTTCCTAAAAGGCCTGGGTCCTTGAGAATAAAAACAAGAGGGCCCTTCTTGCACTACAGTCTTTAGTTATAACTTCTGTTCTAGAAGCATGAAGACTTAGGAAAAATACTAAAAGGCTAGGATAAAATGTCTCTACCACCATTGTGGAAGGTATTTGCAGGGTTTCCAGAGAAACCTGATCTTTGAAGAAAACAGCATATGGGGATGTCCAATACAAGGACCTGAATCTTTCCCTGCTCTTTTGGGAAGGGCAATAGGCATAAAGCAAGCCAACTTCCTAGGTAAGGATGAATAAGAATCTAGACTCTAAAGGTGGTCACGCAAGCATCCAAAGTACAACATTTAAATTGGAAAAAAAAAGTCTCAGCACAAGTGTACACATTGCCACAGGTCTCCAAGAGAAGAAGTTCTGCAGTGGCAGGCTGTCGTGCCATCATGTGATAGACTGAAGCCACGTGGAACACACAGAACTGGTAACTATGATAAATTCTAAGGACTGAGTGGGAATGAGGTACTGCTATCTTACATTCACAATCTAAGGAAAAAGACTGAAAGCTTCACAAAGTTGTTCTGTAACAACTCCTTTCACAAATCAGGCACTGAGATAAAGGAACCAGATTCCTCTGCAGTGAAGATGCATCGTGATAACTACCAGAACCTGGGCAAACGTTGGCTGAGACAGGGACAGAGGAAACAATAACATTCAAGACATCCATAGACTGGAGACAAAGTAAGCATCCTGCCATTTGAGAAATCTGAACCATTCTCCTTGAACTTCTGGGAAAGATACTGAATACAGTCACAATCCAGAACTTGAAACTGTATATGCGTAAGTTCATCTTGCAAAAGCCTAAGATCTGGCACCAACCCAAAGTTTTCTGCTTGAGTATAAGAAAGTAGCTGCTGCAGCACTCTTTCTATGAACCAGGCTTTGTATGATTAGGATACAGATCTTCTGGATTAGAGACAGTTACTCTCCTATCAAAGAAAGAATGCGAGAAGAATCCTTGTAAAAGAATGGAAACATTTAGTCGGGAAGTAGCAGGGAGGCAAACTTAACTGAGTATCCCAAGCATCCATATCCAGGTCCAAGCATAAGGTATAATAAGCTTCCAAGATGATACGGCAATCGCATCCCAGTTGATGTGAAATTTGGAGGCACAAAACAGGCAGAAGAAGAGAGGTCTGGTACTCTCCCTACCATCTTTACCAATCCAATTTGAAAAAATGAACCGAAGATTGTTATGAACCAAATATTGCTTCTTGGCAATGTCAGTCCCAGACAGAAACCATGCAAAATAGTCCAAGGTGGTCAATGGGTGAGGCAAAACATCATCCCTCCAGGAGCTACAGAGAAGATTCCAGGGGAATGCATACTAGGTTCTCTCTTAAGAATTCCCATGCTATCTTTGATGGGAAGATTTCTTCGTGGATGCTTGCACTTCTCTGGTGGCTCTTGTGATTGCCATTCATGGTAGATAATGAAAGTGAACAGCCAAGGCAACTGAAGAGAATGTGGCATCAAGAGTGGCCTATGGGTTAAACAGCAGTGACATAAGACATGATCCTGGTGCCGAGGGGTCTATTGAATAAGGTCCCCTAAGCAGTGGGGCTCAGTATCTCAAGAGCAAATAGCAAGATCTGAAGAAAAGGAGTGCGAAAGTGGACACTTTATCCATGACCTTTTAACCAGCTGGTTCCTGAATAAAATACGACAGGAATCTTCAAGGGTAATGAGATCAAAACCATTTTTGGCTTGACTGAACAAGCCTCAGCATGACTACTAGTTCTTGGCTAGGAGACTACTTTCACAGCACATTTGATCAAATGAAATTCAGGAACGTGAGCTCCTATATCATAAGATGTTTGAAAGACTAGGGCACGTAGTCACTTCCAAGACCTTAAATGTATTCAGTGGGGATCAGAAGATGGAACAAAGCCTTCAGGGATGGCATCTGACTCAAATTAGGCCTTTGGTGAAAGCACAGCAATCTAAGGAAAGGAAAAAAATTACAAAAGCAAAACCAGATAAAGAGCAAGACTCATCAGTCAGCAGAGTAATTCAAGAGGGCAACTAACAGGAAAGGAAATGGTGGTATGTTCTCTCCTGTATGCCAAACACCAAGCGAGAATGGACAGAGCACATCCTCCATGAACACTACATAGGAAAATAAATAAATCTTACAAGGTAAGGCACAAGTATATCCACTGTTAGAATGTACATGCAGACTCACTTGAAAATAAGTCATTTATTTCCTTAAGTCATTAATTTCTTTTCATTTGGCACATATCTATAAATAACTGCTAGCCTTTTTACTTTTTTCCTACTCTGGAAGCTTTTTACAATTTTTTTTTTTTTTTTTTTTAAGAGACAGTCACAGGGGACAAAGTCATTGGATTATCCTTTAGAAAGAACTCTATCATGTACGTTCTGACTTAAGGAACATAGAGAGAAATTTCTGCTAAAATACACCTTCAGATCTGGAATTTTTATCATTTGGTCAAATTGAAGATAATCTGCCCCAGATACTGATAGCCCAATGCTGATCAGAGTTTTAAAAGAATTAATTCATTAAGTTGCCCAACTTCTGCTTAACCTACAAGTAGTTATGCCACTTCCTACTGTATTTTAAAATAGCAATAGCCATCAGTTACAAGTCATATCACTTCGAGGCACTAAATGGCTACCCACTTAACTGTTCTCCCCTCACACAATCAGACAAGTCACTTGACATTTCTTACGAATGTAGAAAATCATGGTAGAGTTGTCAATTGTCTGTCAATGGCATCCTAAACCAGAAAGGTCCATTAGATTTGCCAGACAATGCTCCAAGGCATTTGACAAAGGAGAAGGAGTTTTGTCAAAGATTCCTCTCGCTACCCAATTAAGCATTTCACAAAGACAGGGACATGTTTTTCATTAATGACTTACATAGAAGAGGAAGGTGAAATTACTTACCCACAAACATAAAGGTAATTCTTCCAACATCATAAGGCAGACTTGAACCTGCCATTGAGCAAATGCACTATGGAAGATTAACCAAGTGGACTTACAGCTGTAATGGTTGAATATGAAGAGTAGCTTAAGGTGCAACACAACTGTAGGCTGCTTTGTACCCTAGTGTAGTCAAGCACATTCTGCCCAGAGGGCAATCCTACAGCAAAGCCAGGAGGATCTCCATGTGATAAACTGATCCAAAGAAAGATTTTGATCAATGCTGCGTCAAATACAACTTTTTTGAACTCTCAAAAACTGGACCAATATCCAGATCAACCTCGGTCGGTTCAACAAAGGATCCATGACTACCTGAAAGGCATGCAAACTTGTTCCCTCCATGCTCCTGTGACTAACCCACAATCTAAGTAGAAGATTGGGAGAACAGCTAAATTTCAGTGGGGTTTCAAGGGGACATCAGTCTTAACAGCCAAACCAGATAGCAGTAGTAGTCCATGCCATCTGTATTCTACTTCAAGTGGAAAAATAACCATTCTATCGAGACACAGAAGCCAGTCGCAGCTGACCATCTTCTGGGTCTTTGCAAACAAGTTTAACAACCTAAATTTGAACATTCAGATGAAGCAATTCAGAAGCCATTAAGTCAGATTAGGTCAACATACTCTTTTTTTTCCTGCACTCATGTTTTCACATTGAGGCCATAATACATAGGCATTATCCTCGATGGCTGTATTCACATTGGCCTACCTTTACAACCTTACTTCCTAGAGTGTTAAGTTGAAGCTGAAGTCATTTTGCTGCAAATTAACTGGCCCACCTATCTTGACTCAGATCCGTGATGCTATAGTATGCTCATAAGGATCATAAGCAGAAAAGAGAGATGGTGCTATAATGGTAACTGCCAGAGTACAGAGGACACAAGGATTTTTCACGGACCCACCCAGATACCACCTGCCTGAGGATGCCTGGCACACTGAACTCTAACAGGATCTGCAGAATGCATACAGTTCTATGAACATATCTAGGAACGTATTAAAACCCTCCTGCTGCCCACAAAGCCCTCGCTCCCGGAAGAACATTTTGAATATCTTGCGTTGCCTATCTACCTAAAAGTCAGAACAGAGATGTTCAATTTTCTGCAGTTAAAATAAGCAGGTCGGACATGAATCCCCAAGGGAAGGGCTCCTTTCCCTTTATTTTGCTATGAAGTGCAGAGCTTCTGTTCAGCTCTTTTATTGGTAACAGGAGGAAGCTCTGAATGTGAATTTAAGTTCAGTAAGTATAACTGAACCACCAACCTTATTGGTTGCAAAGTGCTTCTGGGAGTAATGAGGAAAATGAAACAAGATCAGTGCCACTTGCTACACGATGGTGTCTGCCTGCTCTTAGTCATAATAAGGGCCTTGATGTACTGAGAAGAGGTGGTTGCTGAAATAGCACAAGATGGCTCTTCCCTTCATCTTCACCTTGAGTAAATGCTCTACAGAGAGGAGGGCTTTGGAACCACAGTTCAGCAGGGCATGAGGTTCATAATGGGACCAAGAATAGCAAAGCCACAGGTGCTAAGGGCATGACCAGAACGAATCAGGTCCTTTGATCACTACATAGTAAACCTGAAGGGGTAAGGAGAATTTAAAAAAACCTGTATCTCGTCCTCTCCAAGCACACCCAGACCAGGTCAGGACAGGGTCTGAAGCTAGTGGTACCCTCAGACAGATATGCCAGGGAATGTTACACTATCAACCTAGACGTTGCAATCTTCACTTCTGGAGTAGAGGGCACTAAGTGGTCTGTCAGGACACATATCCCAGTCATTGTCTACAGTCTTAGGTCTGGTTTGGCACCCTAATTTTATTTATCTTCTTCAGAGTGCTCTCCTCTCCAAATAATGCACGACTCAGCAGACTACCCTCAAAAGAGAACAACAGTGAAGAGACAAAGTCTCCTTGCTACAATCCACTTAGTGGGCTGGAGAACAATGCCCAATATCTACCTACTTTAGGAAGCACAGTGTTGCAAACAGATGTCATTAAGAAACAGGTTAATCCAGGACTGACCAGTTTGCTGGGATATCCAGAGTCTGGGACTCTCAGTATGGTTGAGGTTGGAAGGGACCTGTGGTCATCTGGTCCAACCCCTCAGCTCAAGCAGGGCCACCTAGAGCCAGTTGCCCAGGACCGTGTCCAGACAGCTTTTCAATATCTCCAAGGATGGGGACTCCACAACCTCTCTGGGCAACCCATTCCAGTGCTCAGTCACCCTCACAGCGGAAAAAGTTTTTCCTTCTGTTCGGAGGGAAGCTTATGTGTTTCAGTTTGTGTCCATTGGCTCTTGTTCTGTTGTGGGACACCACTGAAAAGAGCCTGACTCAGTCTTCTCTATAACCTCCCTTCTGATATTTGTACACATTGATGAGATCCCCCCTGAGCCTTCTCTTTTGCAGGCTAAACAGTCCCAGGTCTCTCAGCTTCTCCTCATATGCTGAGATGCTCCAGTCCCTTAGTCATCTTAGTGACCCTTTGCTGGACTCACTTCAGTAGCTCCATCTCTCTCTTCTATTGGGGAGCCCAGCAATGGACACAGTACTGCAGGTTGTGGCCTAACCAGTGCTGAGCAGAGGGGAAGGATCACCTCCCTTGACCTGCTGACAACGCTCCTCCCAGTGCACCATTAGCCTTCTTTGCTGCAAGGGCGCATTCTGGTTCATGTTCAACTTGGTGGCCACCATGAACCCCAGGGCCCTTTCTGCAAAGCTGCTCTCCAGACAGTTGGCTCCCAACATGTCCTGGTACATGGGGTTATTCCTCCCCAAGGGGCAGGACTTTGCATTTCTCCTTGTTGAACTTCATGAGGTCCCTGTCAGACCATTCCCTCAGCCTATCGAGGTCCCTCTGGATGGCAGCACAACTCGCTTTGTGTCATCTGCAAACTTGCTGAAGATACACTCTGCCCCATGATGCAGATCATTAACGAAGGTGCTGAACAGAACTGGAGCCAGTATTGAGCCCTGGGCTACACAGCTAGTTACTGGTCTTCAAGTAGACTTTGTGCCACCAATCACCACCCTCTGGGCCTGGTCATTCAGCCAGTTTTCAATCCACCTCCCTGTCTGCTCATCCAGCCCATACTTCATCAGCTTCTCTGAGGATCTAACAGGAGACAGTGTCCAAAACTGACCAAAGTCAGGGTAGACAATATCCACTGCTCTCCTCTCACCTACCAAGCCAGTCACTTCATCGTAGAAGGCGACCAGGTTGGTCAAGCATGACTTCTACTTGGTGAATCCACGCTGACTACTCCTGATGACTTTCTGGTTGTCCATGATTCTGAGAAAATCATTTCCAGAATTAGTTGTTCCAGTCACCTTCACAATGTTTCAGATGAAGCTGACCAGCCCTAGTTCCCTACTCTCCCTAAGGAGACTTCCCTTCTTGAAGACAGGAGTGACATTTGCTTTCCTCGAGTCCTCAGGCACTTCTCCCATGGTCATTGAAAGATTGTTGAGAGTGGCCTCACAATGACATCAAACAGCTCCCTCAGCACTCATGGGTGAATCCCATCAGGGCCCATGGACTTGTGCATGCGCAGTTTGCTTAAGAATTCCTTAACTTCATCTCTTCTATGAAAGGTATATCTTCCTTGCTCCAGAATTTCCCCCAGGTCTCCAGGTCCTGGGATTTCTGAAAGCCAGTCTGGATAGTAAAAACTGAGCTGAAGAAGGCATTCAGTATCTCTGCCTTTTCCATGTCCTGTGTCATTGAGTCCTCCGCCTCATTCAGGAGCAGGCCCACATTTTCCCTAGTCTTCCTTTTGTCACCTATGTATGTATAGAAGCCCTTCTTGTTGCCTTTAACATCCCTCTCCTGATTCAATTCCATCTGGGCTTTGGTTTTGCTTACCCCATCTCTATATGCTCAGACAATGTCTCTGTATTCCCTTCAGGTTACTTGCCCCTGCTTTCACCTTCTGTTTAATTCCTTATTACGTACGATTTCTGCCACAAGCTCCTTCTTCATCCATGCAGGACTCCTGGCGTTTTTTCCTGACTTCCAGCTCTTTGGGACAGACTGCTCTTGATCTTGACGGAGGTGATCCTTGAATATTAACCAGCTTTCTTGGGCCCCTCTCCCTTCCAGGGCCTTATCCCATGGGACTCTAACAAGCAGATCCCTGAAGAGGCTGAAGTCTGCTCTCCTGAAGTGCAGCGTTGTGATCTTGCTTTTGCCCTGCTCCGTCCTCTCAGGATCTTGAACTCTACTATCTCATAGTCACTTTGACCTTCACATCCCCAGTGAGTGCCTCCTCATTTGTGAGTATGAGGTCCAGCAAAGACCCTCTCCTCATTGGCTCCTCTATCACTTGGGTCAGGAATTTGTCATTGATGCTCTCCAGGAACCTCCTGCATTGCTTATGCCCTGTCATGTTCCTCCAGCACACATCGTGGTGGCTGAAGTCCCCCATGGTCACCGGGGCCTACAAATGTGAGGCTTCTAGCTGTCTGCAGAAGGCCTCATGCACTTGTTCTTCCTGGTCAGGCAGTCTACAGCAGACACCCACTACAATGCCACCCATGCTGGTCTGCTCTTTAATCC
This sequence comes from Fulmarus glacialis, assembly GCF_000690835.1. Classification (NCBI taxonomy): domain Eukaryota; kingdom Metazoa; phylum Chordata; class Aves; order Procellariiformes; family Procellariidae; genus Fulmarus; species Fulmarus glacialis. Next base: position 11,607 of record NW_009219875.1, read on the forward strand.
TTACCTATAAGTTCTCAGTTGGCTCCTCATCCATCCACAGGTGAGCTCCATGCATTCCAACTGTTCCCTCACATTAAAAAACCTGTTCTCTCCTGTCCTTCCTAAAGAGACTGTTTCCCACCATGTCTCTGTGATCCCAGGTATTTGAATATGAAAAGAAGAGGGCAACAAAGATGGTGACAGGGCTGGAAGGCATGTCCCATGAGGAGCGGCTAAGGACTCTGGGTTTGTCTAGCTTGGAGAAAAGGAGGCTGAGGGGCAACCTCATTGCTCTCTACAGCTTCCTGAGGAGGGGATGTAGAGGGAGGTCCTGATCTCTCTTCTCTCTGGGATCCAGGGACAGGATGTATGGCAACGGTTCAAAGCTGTGCCAGGGGAGGTTTAGACTGGACTTCAGGAAGCGTTTCTTTACCGAGAGGGTGGTCAAACCCTGGAACAGGCTTCCTAGAGAGGTGGTCGATGCCCCAAGCCTGTCAGTGTTTGAGAGGCATTTGGACAATGCCCTTAATAACATGCTTTAACTTGAAAGAGTCAGGCAGTTGGAGCAGATGATCGTTGTAGGTCCCTTCCAACTGAAATATTCTATTCTATTTTGTTCTAACATGTGGACTATCACTCCTGGATGAAAGATAGTATTTCTCACTACGCTTTACGTTTTGTTTTGTTCTGCTATATTTGTTATTACACAGCTGTATGTCAGTCAGCACGAATGCTAACAAGTGAACAATAACACAACTCTGCAGATGAGCCAGAAGTATCTGCCCATACCAAAACTTACAGTCATTCAAATTTATCGTCGATTAACCTCTACTGAAAACATTGAATAATCTAGTTGAGACAGTACTTAATCGTCATGTGTTTAGGTAACCCGTCAAAATGTAAACCATACTACCCTGAAGGTATTCATCATTTGACATTTTTATTTATTTCATTCACAAATATAATAGTAAAGATAACTTATGTGGAGTATGCTTAAACCTACATGAAATGCTTTCCTACCTCCAGGCATAATCTGACCAACATCCTGTACTGTTAACACCGACAACTTCTCTTCTGTATCGACTCTTATCACGCTGAAACTCAGACAATTCATAGATAACACTGCTTTTCCTGGAGGAGGCCCACCCAATTCTGGAGGTCTGAAAAACAGAAAGTCAAATCATGTATGAATCAACAGACCAATGGCAATGTGATCATCAAAAACATTGTGCAAGTCTCTCAGGTTTGTTAAGGTTAAGAGAAATAATGGTTCCTCATTTTAAACAAACAAGAGTTCAAGACCGGTAATGTATTTTAACTAGATGAAAAAAGAGCTAGAACAAAACATCACACAGCTTCCTCTCACTCTAAAATGTTACAGATAGGATTTAGTACTACTATGGGCAAAGAAGTGTCAAAAATCAGCATTGAAAGGCTAAATTTTCTAAACACCAGGAAAAATTAGGAAGTGTTTGGAGGGCTTGACACTTCTTACTCTGAGCAGAACTGATTGAGGACCAACAACTCCATTTTGTGTAACTGTTCAACTTTCAAGATGGAACAGAACAAAAGATTCCAGGTGCTGTTGTAAAAATCCAGTTCTTCAAGTACATTTTTTTTAAGTTTTTTTAAGGGAAATGTAAGTTCTCCCACCAGACAAAGTACTCTCCAAAATCTCAAATTTTTTTGTTTCAAGTTTTCTTGAAATTGATTTTCTGAAAAAGCACATTCTGATCAAAACCACTGTCAAAAAATTCTGGCATATTCCATCCATACTTCTATTCATAATCAAAGAATTTCCTTTTTTCAGAGCATCCCCTGCTGCGTCCAGAAATTCAATGGTATTTTTCAGGCCAGTTACAAATATTTTTTTCTTTCTTTACCCCCCTGTTTACAACACATCGTAGTAAGCAATTACTTGAATATTCAGCATCTTCTCCCTCCCAAATAAGTGACAGTCTTGATTTTTGGGGCATTTTGTAAAGGTCCTCCAGGAACATCAGTGAGGATGAGACCTGTCTTTCCCAAGCAGTGAAAAAACCCCAAAACAACCAACCTTATGGTTGACTACTTTTAGAAAATATTAAACTTTTTAAAGAAACAAAAAAAAAAATCACCCATCCTTCAGTGAAGGAGATAGCTGCGAGTCTCAGACTTCCCTCTGCCTAGGTCTTTGGGCATCTTTATGTGGGTAATCGTCTTTTCTGATTACCATTTTAACACCAGCTACATTTCAATAGTCAAGAAATGCTTCAGTTCACTTCTCAGAAAAGAGAATTACCTGCGAATAGCAACAGTTAGTGCCTCTGAAGAACTAGCACAGGGACAGATTACTTCTGGTCTCAAACCTCTGGACTGAAATACATTCAGGAATGCATCACAGGAAGATATTGACCCTAAAAAGAACAATCACACAATCGGAAACATTTTGCCAAGGGCAGGAAAGCTTGAGATGCAGCATTTCAAAGTCTATGCTTACTCTCAGCTCAGCTATACATATATGGTTGCATCCGTGCACAAAACCAATATACTTTCAAACTGCCTAAAAGACACTCCAGCCTACTATTAGATGTTAGATCTGGAGAAAAAACTTTCAGTGGTTAGTAACTAATTCACTGAATGAAATTCACAGCTGCATACTCTCTTTCTCTGGCAGCACTCTGTAACACTTAACATCACAGAAAGTCCTTCAGTGATCAGAATATTTTGTCACTAAGGGTAACTGTATCTGTAGGCTTCCTATATAGCTCCTATATGACTGTTTCTTATAGAGGTCACAGAACCAAAGCACTTAAGAAATTAACATCAAATGCTTCTGACATATCTTCACTTCAGTTCAGAACTCTACCTGGCCTTTAGCACTCAGCTCAAAATGCAAGAGGATACCTCATCACCTACAGCTTTGTATTTTACAGTGGTGGAATTGCAGCTCATAGGGCAAACCAGCAAACTTCACTGATTATCCTACAACCTAGGTATAATTTCATGTCAATTCATGTAAGAGTACAGCACTGATGAAAATATAAAGTTAAAAAAAATGAATTTACACAGCTACATAGAGCTAAGAAGTGCAAACAGCAATGAAAAAGCAGTGGCATCTCTAGCATACAAATAGTATTTTACTATAGAACAAACTGCCTAACTTTCTAAGCATCAGCTCTGAAACAGTGCTTACAACAAATACAATCTTAGCAAGACCATTTCAAGCTTTCATCTTCTGCCATAACAACTTGCTGACCTCTCATCATGCAACTCCAAGAAATCTGAAATACTATTGATTTTCTGGTGTACAAGAACAGCAAAATTAAGCAACTAAGGTATATTCTTGCCTGTTGCAAAAAAACCCCCTCCCATTTACTGTTAACCACCACCATATGATTGACAGAAAAAGGCAAGAACCTACCGCATACTCTAGTTAATAGTTGTCATGGTTTTGAGTTAAGGCTGTGACTGCTCCCATTTTTATGTCCTTGCACATGATTGAGACAAGCCCTAGGGGCACGTACAGAATCAGACACACTGCAACTCAAAGATTTTACGTCTACATGCAATACATGAGCAACTACTTCAAAACTGGCATTATGATTTACTTGAAATTTTAAAAGCCTCTTTCAAATTACACTGCCAACTATTCTTTATATAAAGAATAGATCCTTCAGAACATTTTCTGTGAAAGTTTCGCTCCAGTGTCCTTGGCAAAGAAATAGTGCTGCTGTCTCCGTTTTGCTGAAGATGAACTATAGCCAGTGCTGAGCTCCTACAGTGCAGACCCAGAGTTCTGTGATTTACAGTGTGCTTTAGTTCACCTTGCACTGACACTCAGAAAATGCATCTATACTCACATGGATTAGCTCCATCTGCCACTATTAACATTCGTAAAGAGCTCAGACTGACATCTCTCTGATCCCTCTGAGCCAAAAGTGACCAGTGCATATCACGTGATTTTACTACTGCTACATGGGCTGAAAATAAAAAAAATAATTAAGATGTGTGTGCAAAACAAAATAAAGACCAATTATAAAATTATAGAAATATTTTTGTGCATTTAAATAAATTTATGAAACAAATTACAAACATAGAAAACAAATACAAATGCCAAATATTTAACTACTATGACACGTGTATACTCAATGTCTCCAAATGGACTTGATTCTAGAATTTAAATGTTTACTATAAATTCAAATACTAAGATGAGAAACATGGTTTCTTTAAAGGTCTATCAGAAGAAGCCATCAGCGTCACTCATCAATGAATCTATCAGTACATGTAATACTGAAATGCAGTACCCAATCACTAAAGCTGTGGCAGAGTCAGCTGGATAAAACAGCAGTGGCCTCAGCTAGAGCAGACATTTTATACAAACAAATGTATTTTTTGTTTTTAATCATCCAAAAAGAGATGGGTTAAGTAAAAATACTGTAAGGATACCTTTGTATGAGCAGACTTTCTGTATCCAGGAAAGTGGATTAACCTTCATTAATGCATAGGGAATACTGATGACATGCATCCTGTTCATAACACTCTGAGAAAAATATTAAAAAATAAACTTTCAAGTGGCTCAAAGAATACACAGCATGTACCAATACTTCAAAAAAAAAAAAATCATCACAGCTACAGCGTAACTCTTACATTTAACTGTTAGTGAAAACTATATGTATAGTCAGTAAAAACATTAGCTATGCCTGTGCAGTGTGTTGCTGAAAAAGTAACACTTCATCCTGAAAAATACAAATACTGAAATATAAATAGTTTGAGAGTTTGACCTCGTTCTGATACCAATACTCTACCCCTGAGAGAAGCAACTTGCTGCAGTTTCTTTCATTCATTCAAATACTCACTGTTAATACTCCATGCCAAAGGCCAGCATCTCTTTTGAAATCCAAGACATTTGTTAGTGTTTCAGCTGAAAGCAAAGGAAAAACTATCAGACTTAAGAAGCGTATTTATGAGAATATTTAAGAACTCAAAATATCTGTTAAAGCAACTATGAAACTTCCAACACCACCAGAAATCAAAGCTATGTTGCCATACCTTCTTGTCTATAACAAACAGGCTGCTTAAGCTGAAAGTGTCTTATTTTACTTAAAACAATCATCTTTAAATTATGATTATAGACTAGATTATTACAAGATATTTAAGATCCCGTTTTCATTATAATACCACTTCCATGTGTTTGTTACATTTGCCAATGAACTAAGCAGCCCGAAACTTTAGTTTTGATGCAAACTTTTTCAGCTGAACTGAAAAGGTTCAGCTATATTTGAAAAAATTAAAGTTAAAAATATTACCATGGCTGTACTAAATTCTCTTCAGTGTTTTCTCTGAGAAATCTGAACACCTTATGTGATTTAAAAAAATAGAATCAAAGATTTTAAATCAAAGATTTAACCTGATTTTAGAGGGATATCCTATATTGACCAGGTGAAATCTGCTTATCACTGACGTAGGATGGCTGCAGGCACAAGAAAGTGTTCTTCGGGGTACTTATTATTCTTTTTAAGTTTTCAGAATGTACACAGATATTTCCCAATAAATAAAATACTTCTGTGAGTCAGCCACATATCCATTCTCTGCGTGACTGAGAGCTCCAATTGCTCTGAGACAGGTGTGTAGTCCCAGACATGAGCCTGTATATAAGGAAATGCAAATCTTCCATACCCACAATTCTTTTCAACCTTCAGGAAAAGTGAACTGCATGGAACTGAATTTGCTGGAGAAATCAGCCACCAGTTTCACAGCATCTTACGATAGACTGTATGATCCTCATAGAGAAGCTGATGAAGTATGGGCTGGATGAGCAGACAGGGAGGTGGATTGAAAACTGGCTGAATGACCAGGCCCAGAGGGTGGTGATTGGTGGCACAAAGTCTACTTGAAGACCAGTAACTAGCTGTGTAGCCCAGGGCTCAATACTGGCTCCAGTTCTGTTCAGCACCTTCGTTAATGATCTGCATCATGGGGCAGAGTGTATCTTCAGCAAGTTTGCAGATGACACAAAGCGAGTTGTGCTGCCATCCAGAGGGACCTCGATAGGCTGAGGGAATGGTCTGACAGGGACCTCATGAAGTTCAACAAGGAGAAATGCAAAGTCCTGCCCCTTGGGGAGGAATAACCCCATGTACCAGGACATGTTGGGAGCCAACTGTCTGGAGAGCAGCTTTGCAGAAAGGGCCCTGGGGTTCATGGTGGCCACCAAGTTGAACATGAACCAGAATGCGCCCTTGCAGCAAAGAAGGGAGGAGCGTTGTCAGCAGGTCAAGGGAGGTGATCCTTCCCCTCTGCTCAGCACTGGTTAGGCCACAACCTGCAGTACTGTGTCCATTGCTGGGCTCCCCAATAGAAGAGAGAGATGGAGCTACTGAAGTGAGTCCAGCAAAGGGTCACTAAGACGACTAAGGGTCTGAAGCATCTGGAAAAACTTTATGCGGGGGTAACTGAGCACTGGCACAAGTTGCCCAGAGAGGTTGTGGAATTTCCATCCTTGGAGATACTGAAAAGCCATCTGGAAATGGTCCTGGGCAACTGGCTCTAGGTGGCCCTGCTTGAGCTGAGGGGTTGGACCAGATGACCTCCAGAGGTCCAATCTCAACCGTTCTGTGTGTCCCAAGATACATTAGCACACACTATCTCATTATGGGATAAAACCTAGTCAAACCATGAGATTCTTCAAGCAAACAGATTTCAAATCCAAATTTTTGGTTAATGGTAGCACAGATGAACTCTATGCACATGGTCAAAATCAGGTGCAGTTCTTGGCTATTCATTGAGAGAATGACTGAAAACAAATCCTTATGGAGATGTTCTTTTGTAGGACATGATTAGCTAATAGGAAGATCCCTTCCTTTCTGAAAATAGGAACTACTGTGGCCAAAATTGTGAAGCTGCAAGAAGCTATAAACAAAATGGAGATCTTTATACTGGATATGGTCTATACAGAACACAAACCTCGTGACAGCACCTCTACCATGTGGCAACAGAAATTTGAAAAATGCACATACAAGAGGACAAGAGAATTCAGTACCCTCTGTGAAGATCTGAAATGTTAATGGCTAGCAACACTACTCCATATTTGTCTAAAAATCAAGATGTGTAGACCCCTTCAATCCATAACTGGTTGCCATCATCCTTTCAGGATTCAGGAACCACTGTACAATCCTTTACCTACAAGCTGGGTGCACCCTCCCCTCTTCCAGCACAGTTCTTGGTAGCTGGCAGCTGTGATGGGAAGGTGTCCCAAAATGAAAATGGGAAAGCATCCTCTTTGATGATAAGTAAAAAGAGTACAGATATCTGACTGTGAAAACCTCTTTTACCCTATCATACTACTTATGTGGACTTAGGAGCACTACAGGCATAAACCAATTGCCCAAAGGAAGAAGGAAAAAAAAAAGTGCAAGGGAGGACAGTTAGCAACTGTTAACAATCTGCTCATGCCCTCAAATGCGCTATCTAGAATCACAGACCTAGTTCAAGTAATTGGACCAGATGACTTGCGCTAAGACTTTCAACTTTGTTATTTAGGCAGGCAGGGTCATCAAAGCTGCAAGAGCAGTAAAGCCAAGCAAGTCAGGGTGTTTTTAAATATGGTAGCTCTCAGATCTTCTTGATCAAGCCTCTCTTTCAGGGGTCAAGTGTCACACTCCTAGAAATCACAAAATAGAAGATTTATAAGGACTATGATGCGTATTACATCTCACTTAGTCATTACTGGGTTTCAAGTCAAGACTTCAAAGGGCCTTCTCCCTTTGGTCAATAACCGCAACTCTTTCTCCTGAGAGATAAGAAGCTGCATAACTGACACCAGCCTGTCTGCATGGCACACCACTCTGCACTGTTAGAGCAGCTACAGCTGGAACTGGCAGCATCCAAAGCTCTTCAAAGAGATCCAAGCTACCCAAATGGCCTCTAGGATCAGTCTAAGAAAGCTGTCTTAATTTCTGCTGGGAGGGCTCCTCTGACTCTCCACATGGACATCTCAAACTGGCCCCCTTATGACTTCATAAAGTGGCCAGTGCGTTCAAAAGGCATTAGGGAGGGCAAAACAGATTTGTAGCAAAGCTGTTTTCAAGAGGATGAAAAAAATCAGTATAGCTCTTACCACCAACTAAAAAATTTATGAAGATTGGAAAATCCAAATCCTTAAATAAAATTGATAAGGATCTTAGGTTAAAAAAAAATTAATACACATTGATTATGATTTCACAAGTGGCTTCTTACTTTCCTTCACATATCACACCGATTATGAATGAGGAAGTTTGTCTTTCCCTTTGCAGTTAAAGCTACTACTGCTTATCTAAAGTTCTTTTAAGACAGTAAACATGATTTTGCAACATAAATTGTCTGAATGTCCAAAGCTATGAGTATAATTTTAAAGTTGCACCTATCTAACTTACCTTCTGAATAACCACATGCCTGAGTCAATGCATGACAGTGTGCCAGCATGGAAGCATGAGATATAGTAACGCCCACTGTGCTGCCCTCTTTACTTGTTTTGTACTGAAAAGAGAAAGTTTACACAAGCATTAGATTAACACCAAAATTTTGAAAATTTACAGTAGTGCACTGAAAGGATATTTTATTATAAAAATGAAGTGAGCTTTTTAAAAAAAAAATCAAAAAGCTAGCATAAAAGATATATTTATGTTCAGAGAATATACTATTATGTTCACAGAATATACGAATATCATATGAAATCTGACTGTTTCTCTACCCCAATTAAACAAATTGTCCCAGGGATCCAAAAATGCCAGCTATCCCCAATCTTCAATTTATTTCAACACAACCACTCAAATGACAGTTTGCCTGGCAACCTTGAGGGAAACATTTTTGTTCCACAGTTAAAAATATTATAGTCATCTCTTTTATTGCATCAAGAGATGTAACTCATATATATGCATCATACGAAACTCTCATATACGCATCAATAGAGTAACTCTAAGTTAGGCATATTATACTGGATCACCTCAATATAAGCAATCTCAGCACTGGCATCCCGTACTTGCGGATGCCAGTCCTTAGTTGGTTTTGCCAGATGCTTCCCATCAATCACAAACCAAATGAGACGAGGCCACCCTTCAAAGAAAAAGAAAAGTTACTGTCATTACAGTTCCAAAAATCAGGTTTTTTTCCCAGTATTCAGGGATAGCAACAGGAGGCAAGCACAAGCTGCAGCATCACGCCCGTGACAAGAAGAAGCAGCACTAAGTACTGTCTTGACAATGAAGGCAGTTCTTTATATGTAAGCTAGAAGCATGCAAGCAAACTCAAAAATTGTTGTTTAATAGCAACAATGGATATACCTGCTCTTAATCCTATAAAGAAATTTAAGTAGCTTAAAAACATACCTTTGAATGTAACCACCTCGCCAGTCTGAGCTTTAGGAAGGCCTTTTTGACAGGCATCAGTGGTTAAAGCTAGTGTTACTCCACAGCTGCCCAAAAGAAATCCAATCTGCTGGCTGCCAGCATCCTACAGAGAAACCATGTTATAGTAAACTTATAAATAATGAAGCTTCTGTATCGTAACTTTTCCAAGTTTAGAAAATATTAAGCCAATTGATATCACAGGAAAAACCAAACTTCTAGCCCATCAGACCTTTTATGGAAGACAAAAGAATGAAGTATACGTTCAAAGGGCTTAGTTTTGCTTAGTGCCAGCTAAGTCAGATTTGGCAGTAGATCTGGCAAGTAATGGTAGCAAAGTACTGTCAAAAGCAATGGTTGTGCATCCCTCTCCAACCCAACAGGGTTGTTTATAAGTTCTGGTAAAACAGATGGTTTGATGCTGTTTCTGAGTCCTGAGACACTGAAGAGCAGAGCCTGTAGCTTTTCAGGTCTTCCCTAATAATCTCAATGTGTGTGGGATTATACTGATATTTCCAGTAACTATAGTGTCTCTACCCACCTGTGCTCTCATTACTCAGCATGAGAGCTAAAAAGACAGCATTTCCGTGTTATATTTTGAGAAATACTTTCACACATCTTTTAAAAAATAATTAATTAAAATAATTTCTACAGTTACGTATCCTAAAATAGTTAACTTATTAGCTTCATACTATTTCCCCCCTTCCCTAACTAAATATTAAACACTTTCCAAGCATGTAATGTGCACTGAGTAGTTCAGCTGATGCACCATACTGCTTTCAAAAGTGCAGGCTCTGAGGAGTCCCATATACGGACTATAGGATTTAGATACCCACCCACTTTATTTATTTACGGAACCATAAAAATGTATTTGCCTACCTTTCTTGTTAGTGGAACTTCTATTGGGACAGGAATAAGTTCTGCCAGGAGACATCCATAAAATGCCACCATAAACATAACTGGATCACTATTAGGAAATACGAGAGCTACCTATAAAAATACATTAAAATAACAAAAAATGTTTTTTGTCATCGTTTGCGGGGGGAGGGCTGCTTTCTATACTATTACAAGTCACAGTATTACAAGGCTTTCTTTAGCTAAAGCTATTCCTCACTGTCTGTTTTGTCCATAGAGACCATTTCAAACAGAAGCCTACCCGGTCTCCAGGCTTCAGCAGTGATTCATTCTTAGTGGTTAGCTTGTTTAGCAGGGTATACGCTAACTTCAAGCTTCGACTCCATAACTTGCCTAAAGAAAAAAAAGACAATACTGAAATTAAAAAAATAGAGACTAAAATTGTAACATTTAATCAGCAAATCTCAGTGCCTTGTATATGCACTAGGCAAGTTGGTTGTATTAGAACAGGGTCAACTGACACATGAGCAAGTAATTGGGGAAAAGCAAACATTGCTGTTGTGAAAGCAATCCCACCTCACAAACCTACTGAGTTCTTCCAATATTTCAGTGCATGTGCGCACACACAGAGTTAGGTTGTATCAACGAGACTACATTTCCAAAAGGCACTTCACAAGACTCCTTCCTAAGGGCTTTTAGAGAAAGCAAACTGCTTGGGATAAAAAGAAACAACCTAACCTGGACAAAAAATGAACTGAAATTTAAGAAACAAAATGTAGGAATAAATGCCACAATATCTGGCTCCGTGAAATGCCAGTTCAGTGCTCAGTAGTGATCTACACAGCTCTCAATAATTCAGAACAAAAAATTATTCCAAGCTATTAAATACAACAATCTAACTACTTATTTACCATCATTTACCAGCAGTCCTGGTTAAC
>NW_009219876.1:0-4729 GCF_000690835.1 Fulmarus glacialis
AACACTCCCTCGCTCTCTTTAGCAATCTCTATATATTATAAACATATTTTATAACTCTATTTATAGATGTATATGTAGTGTGTTATGTAGTTACATAAGTGCCTCTATGTGTATATACATATACGTAAAAATATATGTTGAAGGAGACAGAGAGAATTATATAGTTATATAAGGGTCTCTGTGTTTATATATATTCTGTATATAAAAATATACTATATACTATATATACACAGAAAGCATATAACTATATAGCCGTCTATATACTATATCGTGTATTTTATTAATATGTAGGTAGGCACATATATTAATAGATCTATGTGTGTATATATATATATAGCTATACATATGTGTATATATGCATATAGAAATACATAGCTATATTATACATAAAATTATGGTATATACTATATCATACATATAGCTAGCAAAACAATGTGTTATAGTTTTAAGGATCTCACTGTATTTGTGTGTATACATATAAAAAGCATATATAAATAGATCACTAGGGAGAAAGTATAAGGGTCTCTCTCTATATCTGTGTGTATATATGTCTGTATATATGTCTATTTATAACATATATAATATGCTATGCTATACCTAGATAGCTAGAGTGCGAGACTGTTCAGATCGCACTGTATATCATATATAGATGTATACGGCTAGAGTGAGTTATATAGTCAACATAAGGCACGCGCTCTCTCTGTAAATACATAGACAGACATATATTTAATATATGTATATATTGTATATGTAAAGGGCTAATGTGTTAGTTACATAAGGGTCTCTCTCTGAGACCCTTTTATAACCATACAACGTTTTCTCTCACCATCTACTTTTATTAGTAGTATAGGAGTATTAGATCTATTTTATACACATGCACAAAATAGATAACCAGTACATAATTACATCACTCTCTTGCCATTTATAGTAGATAAATGTATTTTTTAATATATGGGGGGGGTGTGTGTGTCCTGGTTTCGGCTGGGATAGAGTTAATTTTCTTCCCAGTAGCTGGTGTAGTGCTGTGTTTTGGATTTAGTATGAGAATAATGTTGATAACACACTGATGTTGAGTTGTTGTTGCGTAGTGCTTATGCTAGTTAAGGACTATTCAGCTTGCTCTGCCAGGTGCACAAGAAGCTGGAGTTGTTGTTGCGTAGTGCTTATGCTAGTTAAGGACTATTCAGCTTGCTCTGCCAGGTGCACAAGAAGCTGGGAACCACAACAACGTGTATACGTATTTTTATGCAGTTATAAAATACATACATTGCATACTATAGTATCTGAAGATAACCAGTTTGTTTTGCTCTCTGTGTAGATATACATACTATAGAGAGCTACTGTTACACAGTTAGATAAGGGGCACGCTCTCTCTGTGTGTCTCTCTCCTGTGGCCAAGGTACAGCCCGTTGCCATCACCTGGTCCACACACCCTTGGCAGTGTTTCCCCGCAGGTGGGACCGGCGAGGTCCCTGCATTTAGCAGTCACAGCTGTCCTGCTTTTCCCTGTACCCTCTGCTCAGCGTACCTGCATGGCCCCAGCAGCACAGCAGGAGCAGGAGGTGCTGGAGCCAAGGTCCACAGGAGCACGGAGGGCAGCCGGCACTGGACACTGCAGCTGGAGGAGGCATTTGAGGGCAGCCTCAGCAGAGCTCAGGACTGGATTCACACGGGGACACTGAACCATGTGTGAATCGGAGACAGGACCCGGCCTGGAGGCCAGGCTGAGGTAGGATGGAGCTGGGGTGGGGGGGGGCATATGTTCACCTACACAGGGGGCTGGGGCCCCCACTCCCCCACCTTCCTCCACTGCAAGCACATAGGAGTGAAACCCTCAGAGCTGGAGCATCTACTAGGTAAGACCTTGGCCATGCAGCCAGCACCGCAGGTAATGGTGGGCTCTCAGTACAGACAGTAGAGCTCAGGTTACCCGCATACTTTTACCTCTGGCATCACTTCACTTTTGAGCAGGTGGCCAGGTGATTTTTATCAGCAGTACAAGAGCTGAAGTGACTAGTGTTCAATAAGCAGTTTTAAAGAAAGATTTCTGGGCAGGAAATGTTGTGAATCTCCATCTGTGTAACTCCCCCTATTCATCAGGAGGGGGTGTTGGTTCTTTATCAATATGGAACCATGGAGACACCACACACTGAAAAATCACAGCACTTGTGGATTTGTGCAAACTGGGGAGCAGTAGAAAGGCAGTCTGTCTGACTCTGCAGGTGATCGACGCTGGTGTATCTTCAGCCAACCCTGACACTATTTTGTCAAACAGCACCAGCAAATCCTAGAGGAAAAGCTGCAGTCACACGATCATTGGTATTTATAACTTTTATTTGCAATACTTTAGGTCCAAGTTTCAAACTGCAATATTTTTACACTCAAGACACAGTCATGCACAATCCATATTTCAATTTTCTATTGCTTCAACCACAATTTAAAATAACTTAATATTGGAAACAAAACCCAAAATCTTAAAAAAAAGGATGCTGAGGTCAGCAAGATGGATCCATGCCATCAGCACATTTACAAAGTAAATAACTTAGTTCTTTTTTTAAAAAGATCATTTACCTCTTAATCCAAAGTTACAGAAGATTTTTCACTACACATTTGTTTTTTGTTTTTATCTTTTATCTTTTTCTTTTTTCTGTTTTTTTTCTTTTCTTTTTCTTTTTTTAAACAGATAACACATCCTAAAAAAGGAATGTACAGCAAAATGAGATACATTTCTGAGAAACAATGAAAATGTAGGCTCCTCCTCTGTTTAATTTGTCTGGATACCCTGAAGGAAAAAAAAAAATATCTAGCAGACACCAGCATAGGTGTAAACTGGTTGATTAGGACTAAACTGGAGTGTAGCATTGGTTACATCCTGATCCAGTCAAGAGTTGCAGAATTCTTTTGCAGATCTTCCCGAACCGTATGTCTGTATGCACAGCATCTGCAGTGCAGATGCAGCACCAGCGCACCAGAATAACGCCCAGTTGCTCCCCCACTGAACTGGGCTCTGCCCAAGGAGGAGGTGTTCACTGGGGGCTATGGCGTGTGCAGGCCTTTGCTACTAGTTCCCAGCTAGAGCAGCTCCCCTTCCACTTGCTTACCTGCTAAGGCAGATACCACCAGCTTCTGAGAGTCACACCTGAAGAGCTGAGAGGTTTTTTTTTCCCTGTTGCTGTGCTACAGACTGATTTAGCAGCATTGCTTAAAACTAACATAAAAAGCAATTGCCTTTGTGCGCCTTAAGGTCAAAAATCTCAGCAGACATGGATGTAAGAGACTCACACTTCATGTTTGCCATGTTGACCCACTGCTGACCTGGATAGCTTTGCATGATGGAGAACAAGAACAATGGGCAGCTCCTTTCCACCCACTCAGCCGAGGGACACCTCCAGCCCCTGTACCCAGGGCATTATCGGCACCCGCTCATTAAGCAACCAGTTCTGCTGTCATTGAAGCCAACAACCAAATTCTCACTGACTTCACTGGGAGTAGCAGCAGTGCCTGTATCTGATCCCTAAGTCTATGGCTGGGCAGGACAAATGACACACACAACATGCAGCAGCAAAAGGACCTGACTTTAAAAACAACCTGCCACTATTCCCTCACATTTGCAATAGTGTCACACCAGCCTGAGGCATCTGGGAGCCCTCAATGCAAGCATGGAGTTCAGATAACAGGCCCTGGGCTCTTGGAGATTATGCACAAAATGGAGGCGATATCTCCATCTCCAGACCAAGCTTACAGACTCAAAAGGCTGCTGTAAACAGGCAGTTCCAAGGTCAGAGAAATGAGGATCTCAAGCACTTTATCTGAGCCAGCTGCACGGTCTTGGTTAGCAGCCACCAAGCACAGGAGAGGGCACAGAAAGAGGGACAAAATCAGTCAAGCACAGAGATTGGAAAGAGCAAGACCTGTGAGAGGTGACACGCTGCTTAAGTTCTCTCTTTAGGAAAACTCAACTCTGTTTCAAGCCCCTGAAAGGACAGAGGAGGTGACACGCAAACAATATTCACGTTCTCAGTTCAAACACTTCCTCCCTCATGTTACAGAAGAATTTTGATTAACTGTATTCTTCTCTCTGAATAGTCTCATTTAGCATTAGCACTAGCTTAGCACTAGTAGCTAAAATACTTGAAGAGTTGACCTAGAGTAAACTTTTTTATAAAACTAATGCTGCGAACACAGAACTAGCTGAATCCAGCAGATAGAATCATAGAATCATTTA
This sequence comes from Fulmarus glacialis, assembly GCF_000690835.1. Classification (NCBI taxonomy): domain Eukaryota; kingdom Metazoa; phylum Chordata; class Aves; order Procellariiformes; family Procellariidae; genus Fulmarus; species Fulmarus glacialis. The sequence goes on from NW_009219876.1 coordinate 4,226, forward strand.
GGTTGGAAAAGACCTTTAAGGTCATCAAGTCCAACCATAAACCTAACACTGCCAAGTCCACCACTAACCCATGTCCCTAAGCACCTCATCTACATGTCTTTTAAATACTTCCAGGGATGGTGAATCAACTGCTTCCCTGGGCAGCCTGTTCCAAGGCCTGACCACTCTTTCAGTGAAGAAGTTTTTTCTAATATCCAATCTAAACCTCCCTTGGCGCAACTTGAGGCCGTTTCCTCTCGTCCTATCGCTGGTTACTTGGGAGAAGAGACCAACCCCCACCTCGCTACAACCTCCTTTCAGGTAGTTGTAGAGCGCGATGAGGTCTCCCCTCAGCCTCCTCTTCTCCAGGCTAAACAGCCCCAGTTCCCTCAGCCGCTCCCCATAAGACTTGTGCTCCAGACCCTTCACCAGCTTCCTTGCCCTTCTCTGGACCCGCTCCAGCACCTCAATGTCCTTCTTGTAGTGAGGGGCCCAAAACTGAACACAGTATTCGAGGTGTGGCCT